>NC_140171.1:60030533-60179713 GCF_963971535.1 Notolepis coatsorum | reverse complement strand
AATAACGATGTTTTCCAAAACGAGTGTTGTTGCACTACATTTAGGATACGACGCGAGTTATGTGTGAATTGTCTTGTCACTGGTATTTAGCTTCTCCATGCAAATCGGGGTGTTGTTACAGATGTGAAAATGATCTGGTTTGTTGTGTTGAGAAACATCATGTGTGTTTATATGTACCGTGTACTCACAACTAAGGGGGTTAACTAACCTATAAAGCTATGCTTAGTGACAAATGAGTAAAGAATGATTCTTTTCTCAGCCTGTAATGACAATGAACAGTGTGTTCACATATTAACAGGTTTTCCTGTTTTAACTGGCCGTATTAAGGGTAAAGTAGGAGGATTGTGTTTCCCCCCGGTTCCCTGGGGACTTCTTCATCCTCCTATCAGACATGTTGTTGCACTACATTGTGTCACTGTGTGGTAGGGATGCGATGTAACCCTTAGCTTGATTGCTGAGGTTGTGCTACAACTGCTGGAGAAACTTTATTTTCCTAAAAGAAAATATTGTTTGGTCGCTTTCGTGTGTGCTTAGCAAGGCCTGTGGCCGATACTAATCGAGAATTATGTATTCTCTCATTATGAAAAATGGCGTTCCTCTGTAGAGTGTTTTTGCCATTTTTTGTAGGTGATGATGGGTTGTGTGTGTCATGTGACCTACAACTGGGTTGGACTGGCCACAGAAGCACATGTGTAAGTTTGGTACCGGGGCTCTTGAAGAGCCCTCTCTATTCTGTGTTTTTTCCTTAGTAAAAATCAGATAGCAGGTTAGCTCATGCGCTGTGTGAAGCTGTCAGACGCTTCATGGAGCTGACTATGACTGTGTCATACTCTCTTTTTGTCATTACATCGTATCATGGGTGTGGGGTCGTAAAGGGGTGAACTGGTAACCTTTCCTCCCCCCTTTTTTCTGTTGGTCAGGGGTAAACCCCCTGTCCTTCAAGGTTCCTGTCACGTTGCGGTTCGGCACGTTACAGGGTGAGGGGGGGGGGGGGGGGGGGGGAGTTTCCTGGTCCCATGGCCTGGAATATTGGGCGTGTGCACCGCAGAAATTCCCCCGCCATAGAGTACGTCACCGTGCGCGTCTCTGTTGGTAGGACTTCCGTGTGCTGTTCAGGTCCATGTGATGGATCTGTTTTGGGGGGGTGGTCAGGGCTCCTCCTCACCAAGCTCCTATTCGGGCCTTCTGTGAGTTGGGAATCCTCCTTCCATGTGAGGGAGCCTCCTTCAGAGTACAGAGCCTACTCCTCAGATTGTCAAGGTGAGTGGACCCTCAAGAAGGAGTCCTACTCTATTGTGTATGTATTCGATTCAATTCGATTATTGAGTGTGTATGGGTTCAGTGCCTCCTCCCCGGAGAGCCCTAAAACCAATTTTCTACATGGCTCAAGGTGCAATATATTCTTTTCAATCTGTACAGCTCGCGTGGGAAGTCTCTCTGGGGATTCCCATCTCCTTCCTATGGGAGGGTGGTGGGATGTAAAAATGTGAAAGAATTTTACCCCCGGCTGTGTAGACTGGGATACATACTGTTGGTGCTTCCTGCTTTTCTATTAAAAAGAGTTGGAGTTAGGAAGTGTCACACCCCTCTTGTCGTTCCCCTGGGCGCCTTGGGTATTCAATGACAGGTCTAAATAGCCTGTTCATTGATGTGGGTGTGTCCCGACTCCCGACGCACGTATAGTGCTAGCTCGGGGTGTTCTGTAAACAGGCGACTGACTGGCACGCCTTGGTTGCTTGAGGTTAAAACGGCGTTTTTATAAAGCAACTGGGATGGAGGCTTTTCCTCTTCCGACAACCAAATCCGACGACCTGGTTTGGTTATCGACGGATTCTCGTTCATATCTGGGGGATGATGACGGAATGGATCTGAACATATGTAGAGGGTCTCACGCCCTGGGGGTGGGCCACCGGGCGCGGTTCGCCCGAACGTCTGGGTGGCGCCTTCTTTTCATGTTTAAGATCAACACGCATATCTGCCCCTTCTCCTGGAGTAGGCATGTCGGCGTGGTTAGGGCACGGGACTGGTTCTGGTCACGCTGGTCCGGATCAGTTGAACCCGTTGTCCGCCGGGGATGCAGATCTGCTGTTCTGGTACCCTGAGGGACTTGGGCTTTTTTCAGGGGGAAAAATGCCAGGTCGGTCCGGGTGTCACAGGGTTAAGCACTATGGAGACCCTGGTTGGGTACGTTTTTTACTCAGCACTGTCGTAATGGCTTACGGCCATGCCAACCTGTACACGCTCGATCTCGTCAGATCTCGGCCGCTACACAGGTTGGTCCTGGTTAGTACTTGGTTGGGAGACCGCCTGGGAATACCAAGTACGGTGTGCTTGGGGCTGGTTCTCCATTCTTTTTCGCTCCTCTCTCACGCATGGCGAAGAGGGGCCTGTTGGGGTGGTCTTTGACCTCCTCTGGTGACCCTGTGATTCCCGTATCGCCGGGCCCGGTCCGAAGTAATGTTTCGTCGACCCGTAGGCCTGGGTTAACCCTTTTTTGAAAAACTGAAACACTTGTACTGCGGTATAGCCGGTGTATACTGCCCTGTCAAGGCTAACCGCAGTAACTTGAAAAAAGTCAAAATTTTGTTATGAGTGAAATTGACCTTGTCAATAAATATTTTATCTTGTGACCAAGTTTCAGATGTTAATGTCGCTCAGTTTTGGAGATATGGGGTTTTAAAAACTGCAGTAACTACAAAATCACACTCAAAACCCAGGCAGACCGCAGTAACTTCCAAACAGTGAAAAATGGCTTTAAAGTGTTTTGACTTGCCATCCAAAATGTGTTATAGGTAGATAGATGATAGTACCCAGATTTAACATGTATTAATGAAGTAATTTTTAGGCATACAAAAATATGACGTAATTATTTTAATTAACCCCAAAAAAGCAGATGCTGCACGATTTCCTTAAATAATTATACAGGTAATGTACATGCAAAGTGCAGTAACTTCAAATACAATGTTGTTTTCCCTCCAGCTTTCATAACTTAACCTAGCCATTTTGAAAATGAAATGTAATACCTGAATATATTGGAATGATGATGATCCAAATAAAATGGCTAGGTTAAGTTATGAAAGCTGGAGGGAAAACAACATTGTATTTGAAGTAGTAGGGCAGTAGCAGGGCAGTATACCCGCAGGTGTGTTTTGGAGTTTTTTCTTGAGGGGTTATAGGAACAACCACCTCATTGAGTAACACCAAGGTGGTTGATTCCCTGGTGTGTTGGAGCAGTGTCAACTCCCGGGTTCACCGGTTGAGGGTGCCCCTGCACGTTCATGACGTCTGCCAATCGTGTCAGCCTTCTCTGCCTCAACCCCTCTGGGTGGGTTTTTTTTTAATGGAGGCTTGGTCATGCAACACCGCCAGCTTACGCCCCTTCCGCCGGGGCGGCTGTGTTCAGCTGTCTCCTCTGGCGCTTGTCTCGTCCGCAGTCTCCAGGCTAGGGTTAACAGCCTGTTGCCTGGTTTTTCCCCGGTGCGCTGCCTGCTTCCGTTGGTTAACCTTTTTTGTGTGCTTATGGCCATGCTGACTGCCTGTTCTGCAGGGTCAGTGTGCCAGGCGGTGTACTATTGGGGGGACAGGGCCCGCTCGGCTGAGGGGCCTTTGTCCGAATACGCTGGCGATGTGGGGGGCGGGGTTACTAAGTGCCCACCTGGTGGGGTCTTGATGCTGGCATCATGGACTTCTCCGGGCCGCCGTTCCAGGGGGTCCAGTCCCTTTGGTGGGTCTGGGTCTTCCTTCGCGCTCCGCTGCTACGGCCTTGCCACGGGGTTGGGTTTCCCCTTGACCCTGTGATTCTGGGGGCAGTAACGAGGTTGTTTCCTCCGTTCGTTCCCGGGTGGCATGCGGGTTGTGCATGTGTGTAGTTGTGGGGTCAAGACACGGTCTGCTCACCCTGTGTGTTGAGTTGCTTGATTGCCTCTTCGCACGGTCGGGTCCGTCGCCCTCCCGGGAAACCTCTAATAGGGGGGGTGCCCTCCATTAGGGGGGGTCGGGGGGGCTCGGCTCTCCCTGTTCTGATGGTTGTGGGGGGCCTTCAGCGGGGTGTATTTGTCGAGCTTCTAGCTCCCACTCAGCTCCTATTATGCAATGAGACGCTGAGCGGGAGCTAGTGTGATACAGAACGTTAGGTTATGACTATAACCAAGTTCTGTTAACACTAGTGGACACTCAGCGTCTAGACGCCGCTGCGGCCCTTGATTTTTCATTGTGGTGAAATTTGTTGGGAAGGAGATGAGTGTGTGGCACCACCCCTGCTTATATAGGTAAGCGGATGGGGGTGTGGCCAGATGAATGCTGGCATTTAAAGGTACATTTTGAAATTTATTCAGTGTATATATGCTGAAGCGAGATATATGCAATGAGACGCTGAGCGTCCACTAGTGTTAACAGAACTTGGTTATAGTCATAACCTAACGTTCTAGATACGAAACGAGGAGAGGAGTAATATGCACAATTTAAGAATAGTGGACCGGAGACAGAATTATAACAATAACGGTGTTTATTTAAATGGGCGCTAGCTAGACATACAGACATACAGACGTAAACGGTAGTGGTGAAGTATCCCTTTTAGGTTCTTTCAATAACCTCTCCTTTAAGGAGGGTTAGCTCGATATAAAGTCCTAGATTGATTAGATCAACACATTAGGTTTGGTTCAGACGTCTCTGAGGTTATCTATAGCTAAAAGCTAGATTCAAGATTGGATATTGGATGTATCCTTTTATCACCAGTAAACTCTATTTCAGTTTATCATTTCACTAGGTAAATGTCTAAACATATTAATTTAAACCTTTAAATGTGCAGGGAACGCAAATACCTTATTAGGTGAAATGCTCCTTTAAACCCTTCCTTTGAAGGTGTAACACAACAAAAGTACCAAATGCAATATTCTAGGTTATGGGAATGCAAATACCTTATTAGGTGAAATTACCCCTTCTTTCTTTACAGGAGAACCATCAGTGATTCAACTATAATCAATGTCATCAATGGGATCTTATTGGGTACATTGACCCTTTAACTCGTCCTCTTTACAAGAGAACATCAGTAGATCAGGTATCTTACTGGGCGTATTTACCCTTTAATTCTCCCTTCTTATAGGAGAATATCAATAGTTCAAGTATCTTATCAGTGGTTCAAGTATCTTATCAGTGGTTCAAGTAGCTTATCAGTGGTTCAAGTAGCTTACTGGGTGTAATTACCCTTTAAGTCTCTCTTCTTGATTCTAGTGTACCCATATATCAAATTAAATCAAATCAAATACAAAACACAATATCAAAGTAACAAAATGTGAACAGGGTCGAAGCCCTTGGAATGTCCTTGTGTTCAGGTCAGTTCAATCCATGGAAGTTCTTATGATTCAAGTTCAGTCAGTTCAAGCCTACCGGACTGTTGAGGTAACAGGAGTTGGGCAACAGGGGTATTCGAATCAGGCTGGCATACTACTTATGTTCCTACATAATAGCCTTAACTATTTATGTTCTTATTCAATGGCATTAACTATTTATGTTCTTATAACTTAAATAGTTATGAATCTGAAACCTGGGTTACACACAGAAGTAAATAAATACAAATATCTAAATTGTAGGCCTACTGTTTATGCAAATCTCAGTAGAGCACTACATTGTATACCATTACGTATCTCATACGACTTACAACAATTGAGTCCAAACACTTTCATTTCCACCCTGGTTATACAATGGATTATTACGGCCTGCTTGCTTTGAAAAAAATAAAGGAACATGCCAGTGTTACACCGGCTTTAATTTTTAACATACAAAGTTAATGTTCTGGTGATTTATCAGGTTAGCGTGCACTATGCTCTTTCAAAATTATATTCCTAATCCAACAGGTATTAAGGTGATATAGGTTCAGGCTCCATCTGTGTGCATAATCAAAGGCTGTGGCTCAAGAAGAAACCTAAAATAAACCCATGCCATCTGGTTCCCCATTAAGTCTAATTATGTTCCCTTGTGTATGGTGACGCTTAGGGATATGACAATTTAGATTTCAAAAATAAAAAAAGGGCTTCAAACTTCAGTGACTCGCATAAAGTTAGCTAATGATAGTTCCGTAAGCTATGTTATCTTTTTGATAGATACTGCTTGAAGTGTCTTCCCTCAAATCTGTGGTGCGTTCTTGGTTTCCTTGTGACTTTTAATAACCACTTCTAACAACGTCTCTGTTGGTGATACTTGGTTGTGAAGTGTGTCCCCCACCACAGCCAAGACTATAGTAGTAATAATAGGGCTGCATGGCAGCACACATTTGTACAATAATGTAAAGGCTAGGGCCTTGGCAATGCAGAATGAATTGCCTAGTTGCAACAGATGGGTGGAGTGACACAGAGCTACATGACCATCACAACACACTTATCCTTATTATTACTATAGTCTTGACTGCGGTGGGGGGATATGGAAGATATCACATTGAGTTGTTGACCTTTACATTTAATATCTAACCAAATTGTTACACCCCTAACACTGTAGAATAGGGAGACTATTTGGATGAATAAATAGTTGCCTTGATAAATCCTATACAGATAAGATAAGAGATAAGATCAAATAAGATATTCCTTCATTGATCCCCTTAGGGAAATTTGGGTAAATGTATGAGTGGATACTGTACATGGACACAAAGCACAAGAGCGGCAACATGTTTTCTTGCATTCTTGCTTTCTTTTCATATTTTTATACTCTATCTGTGAATTCACTGGCCCTCTGTAAGCATTATTCTGGTTTCTTTCTATTCTTTGGTCCCTGGCATTGCAAGAACGAGATCATGATTCAATACATGCTAGGAAACAGCACAGTAAGTCTTTGTGGAGCACTGTAAGATCTGAACAGGTTTAGTGAAGTCTCTCCTCCCACACTCGCTGCCTGTACTTCACTATACACCTTTGTACACACAAGAGATATGGACTTGCAGGTTTTCCCCTTCCAAAGCATTAACGGATGGGAACAAGACCAAGCAGCACGGCTAAGCAGCAGTAGCAGAGTATGCAGCACTATTTTGTAAAAGCAGCATGTAAAAAGAACCTTTTTCCAGACTGTATCTTGGTAGGAGAGATATCGCCAGGACTGGAGACATATATTGCATGTACGGGCATTTGTTCCCACCATGCCATCCTGTAAGGAATAGGTGTATTCAATGTTTTGCAAAGTTTCACCACACAGCTTCCATTCTAGCGTTCTTTCACAAATGTCCTCTATAGAGAAGCAGCACACACACAATTGACTGGAAAATAAAATAATAAGGCAGCACTTGGGTCAATTAAGAGACCATAACCTTCAGTTACCTACAGTACATACAGAAATAACAATGTATTTTCATGAGAAATATAGGACGGAATTGAAATAAATAGTTATTGCTAAAATGAATTGCATTCCAGGGCGGATTTGTTTCCATGGAGACCCTCCCCCCACCCCACCCCACCACCTCCTTATTAGCCTGTTCAGTCGTGCTCAGTCTCTCTCTGTGTGTGTTGAGAGGGTTGGAAGGTGTGTGGTTGTTAACAATTCACAGCGAGCCGTAGAGACTGTTGTATTCTACGTAAAAATATCACTGTTGCATATTCAGATGATCTATCCTGCGGGGGTAATTAAAAAACATGTTTGGAGGGAGCCATACAGCCAATCTCACACATACTGTTAATGAGCTACAGTTAACAGCTACGTTAAAACCAACACCTATCAGCTGGTCTTTATGCGGATGCCTCTCACGTTGGGGTATATATGGAGGCAATAGGAATTACATTGCTCATGCATCAGGTTGTAATTTATGCAAGCATGTACAGCAAGTCTAAACGTTAGAACTTTTCACTTACAACACAGAGACAATTTCTGGACACACAACCAAACATGCGCACGTGAACACACACACACACACACACACACACACACACACACACACACACACACACACACACACACACACACACACACACACACACACACACACACACACACGCACACACACACACAAACACACACACACACATGCTCTCAACCGACAGTCAGCTCATATCAGTGAAGACTAGTGAATATGCAGTGTGCATTAACTCGGTTTTCTGAGTGTTAATGACAGCCGTGTTATTTTGGGAATGATTATGTGCTGCCAAATTGACAAGGGGAATGATACACTTGATACACACAGCATTGTAGTTCAGTGCGATTGGGAGGCGATTAAATGGGATGAGCAGTGCCTGTAGCACAAAACACGGTTTGACTGCATGTTTACGTTTGTAACATCCAACATATAGCCTGTAAGAGTAGTGATTCGATTGGTTTATTCATTTTTTATTGTGTGTGTGACGCAGTAACACGTGTGAGTCATTTTGGATGTGAATGCACAGATTGATGCCCAGGAAACGCAATGAACATCAATGTTGCCAAATGGAACTATAAAAACACATGGGACACTGATTACAGCTGCCTTTCATGCTGGCAGCATAAATCTCGCTACCAACTCTCTCTCTATCTCTATCTCTCTCTCTCCCTATCAGTTTGTTTTTGTTTCGCTACTAAGGTTTTCAGTGTTTCCTGTTGAGGGATGAGTCAGACATCTGTTGAGGTCATCTCATCTCGTTACGCCACCAACATGCCCGACTTTCCATTTTCACCAAAAGCAACGGAAACAAATCACACGTTCTACCTGCGATGGGTCGGGTGTAATTATAACTCCATCACATTTTGCAGATAGATTTTTTGTTCATCCCTGTGTCATCCCTTCAGATAGGGTAGGTTTAGGAAAGGCTGGCCTGTTACCCAGAGAGTATCCCCATGACCGATAGCATCTGCGATCTCCTTGACCGAGATGCAGCAGCCTCCCTTTCTATGGGCATGCAGAGAGGTGGACAGATGGAACACCAGTCGGTTGAATAGAATGTTTTGGTTGAATTTGTACAGATCCAACTTTCATATCGTTATTTGACATTTTGAGATATGAATATGACTGATTTGAATAAAAAAAACTGCTGCCTTCAGCCTATACTACTAATAATAATAATACCTTTGGACATTGAAAACCTGAAAAGATTCATGAGAGTTTGTGTCAAAAGGAAAAAAGGGGATTTTAGATTTCTCAGTTTCCATAGCAACAACCACCTTGAATCTTTAAAAAAAGAAATTACTAACTCATTTCATTTGACATTTCATTTGAATGAAAAACTATTATTCTATTTGAGGTCAATGTGATTTTTATGAGGACATTTATAAGCTAATAGCTAAAAATGGCAGCAACAATAATGTTTCGTTCTATAATCTCTCATTTGGAATCCTTGGAGAGCCATGGTGGGAGATTATTTCCTTTTTAATTATCAGGGGATATTATTTGGGGCTATAATTTTACTGTTGGATAGGTTTGAAACAATGGGCCTCATGATGTCCCCTCATACTGTAAAAATCAGCAGGCTATCAAAGAAAGGGTCAAGAATATTATTATCCAAGTGTTAGGCTCTTTGAGATAAGGTTTGAACATCAGCAGCAGACCACCATTGGATGACTACCATACTGTGACAAGCAGATGTCAAAGGGTGAATGTTGCAAATCTTTAAAGGTGGACACAATAATTACATTCATATGTATGTTATTTCTATGGTCTAGGGAATTTCAATCAATATTCATGAGCAAGAGCTACTCTCTCCAAAGCCAGAAATCAGAGAAGTAAGTTTCTGTATTTTTTCACCCATCCCAATTTAGTCATTATGCCAATTCCCTTCCTGGTCGTTGTGCACATTGCCCCACTGTAGGCCTGGGAGGGTGTAGAATTATCACATGCCTCCCCCGATACATGTGGAGTTGCCAGACGCTTCTTTTCACATGACAGCGAGGAGTTTCATTGGGGGAACATAACGCTGAACAGGCGCCCCGACTGACCAGTAGGAGTCGCAGTTTACAACGACCATGCAGGACACATGCCCCACAGGCTTCCCACCCACTAACACTGCCAATTGTGTTAGTAGGGACGACTGACCAAGCCAGAGGTACCGCTGACAGCTGGATTCGATCCCAGAGTCTCTGCGGTGGTAGGCGAGTGATTAGTCCACTTAAATGTTTTTTTTTTTAATCAATATACATGGTTTTTAACCCTAGGGTGGGCCGTCGTGCACGTCGCACCACTTTGCCCTTGTCTGTCGGCTTCAGGCTGTGTTATTGCCGATCAACCAACACATTGTTGGAAAGCTAATGGCCTTGATGATGAATGATGAATAGTCTTCACTTTAGATTAGGGCACGCAATAGCACCTGCAAATGATTTATAATGTTTTATGAATGTCTAACAAATAATTTGTTAAACATGAAAAGACAAGTCTGGTAATTGCTTTGTGTCTGTATTCATAAAAGCAATTGTTCATAACATTTGAGTAAAAAGTCCACAAATAATTAACCAACTGTATTAGACATTAGACATCCAGTTAGTTTTTATAGTGTAACTTTTGGCTACTTCATTGATCATCATCATTGAATGTACAGAGAGAAAGAGAGAGATGGAGAGAGAGAGATGGGCTCAGTCCCCCCCCACCCCTTTCATCACTATTGGAACTCCAAGAAACCGATTTCTCCTGTACCTGTGAGCTATTTAGCTTAGCTTAGTTAGCATTAGCAGCTAACGTTAGTTAAGGTTTTTACCGCAACGTGGGCATAAAGGAATGGCGATGATGTAAAGCATGTTAGATGCATTTATTGGACCTGTTGCTTGCAGAGTTTACATAGAAACAGCACAACTTGCAATAGGAGATATCAGAGGCTGTAGAACGCAGGTGGTGGTATATGGGTACAAGGTATAAGGTGGGGGTATCGGGTGCAGCCCCTCCCTTCCAGTTGGAGTTGACGTGAAACGTGCACTGTTGAGTCCTGGCTCTAGGCAGAATCACGAATAGTGGTTTAAGATAAGTTATTTATATTTTGAACGTGATTCATTAGATTACACGTTGCGCATGTTATAACTTTGAATGTCTGCCATTTCCTCCCCACAAGTAACAACAATAGGGAGGTGTTGTAATGGTTTGTAAACGACCCCAATCGCACAACACAAGACAGGTATGAGAGTAAGCCAAAACAGGGCAAATATTTATTATAGAACAAAAAGCGGCACAGTCCCTTTAAGGGAGAGCACAAAAACACTAGAGACAAGGAAATCTGGAAAATGCGGCACTGTGCCTTTAAGAGGCGAACAGGCTAAGGGACTAAGGCTAAGGGCCAGGGCTAAGAACCAGGGCTAAGTGTCATGGCCAGGACCAGGGGCACTGGAGAGGGGGACAGGGACAGAGGCCCGGAGAGGCGGGCTGGAGACAGGGACAGAGAACAGGGTTAAGGCCTTGGACAGGGCGAGGGCCAGAGCTGCTTACAGGGATGAGGACAGGGTTCCGACAGCGGAGGCCTGGCACGGGAACAGGGGCCCGACGGCGGAGGCCTGGCACGGGGACAGGGGCCCGACGGCGGAGGCCTGGCACGGGGACAGGGGCCCGACGGCGGAGGCCTGGCACGGGGACAGGGGCCCGACAGCGGAGGCCTGGCACGGGGACAGGGGCCCGACAGCGGGGGCCTGGCACGGGGACAGGGGCCCGACAGCGGGGGCTGGGCGCGGAGACAGGGGCCCGACAGCGGGGGCCGGGCACGGATACAGGGGCCCGACAGCGGGGGCCGGGCACGGAGATCCTCCTCCTCCTCCTCGGATGCTGCAGACGGGCAGCGCAGAACAAAGGGGGTCCCAGGGGACCGGGATGGGAACACGCCGTCCTCCCGTTGAATACTAGGGAGCGACGACGAGCCTCACCCCAGGAACGAGGATCACGAAGAGACACCTTCCTCCCGTGGAATCGGGAGCGATGGCGTGCCGCCTTGACGTCTGGAGTGGGAACACTGGAAAACCTCCCGTAGAGAATTAGAGAGCGAAGACGGTGTCCCACTCCAGGCAAACGGCGACAGGTGGTGATGGCTGGGCCGTCGTCTCACGCCGGAGACGCGGCAGGTGATGGTGACGTACAGAATGGTAACGTACAGAACTCCATGAACACAGACACAGATACAGAACGACCCGACCAGAACTGGAAGGGAGGTCCAGGTATATAAAGCCCTCAGGGGCGCTAATCACAAACTATGACAGCTGCGTGATGGTAATTGAACAAGAAAGTCCAAGGGTGGGGGCTGGTGAAGAGTAGAGGAGAGAAAGGGCCCGCGTCCACCTAGCGCATATTTCTCCGTGAAACATGCTGGGAGTGCGCCGGCAGAGCTGGCTTGACGCGCATCTTGTAGATGACAGAAAGAAATCTACAGCCATGCCGCGGTTTTGCACATATTATAGCATATTTGAATAACTTTATTGTATATTAATTATATATATAGTTATTGCCTGACACCACAGTTCGCCCTTTGCTTTTTATTAGCTTTTTAGTAGTGTATTCGTGTAGTTATTATTATTAGTTTTGTCGCGGATCTCAATGGTCTGTGTGGAGACAGCCAGACAGGCAGGCAGCTCCGGTGTCAGGTTACAAGCAGAGTGGTAGATGACTGGCTGTGATTGGTTGTTTGAATATGCGCTCGGCGCACCGCTCTAGAAAAGTTCAGCCAGTTTCAACTCTCTGGCTTGTGCGGCCGCATAAAGGCGCTGAAAAAAGAAGCCGACGGCAGCGCACTTCCTAGAGGCGGCCGCATGGGGCCGCATGCGCTCCCTCCCCATTGTAATACATTGAAAACAGACGCGTGCGGTCCTAAATATGCGCTAGGTGGACGCGGGCCCTAAATCATCGCAAGGGTGGGGGCTGGTGAAGGAGAGTAGAAGGCAGGGAAAAGTTCTCACAAGGGTGGGGGCTGGTGAAGAGTAGGAGGCAGGGAAAAGTTCTCACAAGGGTGGGGGCTGGTGAGGTGAGGAGACAGGGAAAAAAGGTCCAGGGAACAGGCGAATCCTCACAGTACCTCCCCCTCCACGGGAGCCACTGGGCGACCGAAAAAACCAGACAGCGGGGCAGGGGACAAGACTAAGCAACAAACAAAAAAAAACTGGGCCATGCTAGCAGGGGAAGCTACACCTAAAGTGGGGCTAGCAGAGGGACAGGGTAGCTGCCAGAGCATTGCTAGCTACAGGGCCTATGCTAGCTGTAATGCTACATTAGCATAGAGGCTGCGCTAGCTGCCGGAGCTAGGCTAGCAGACAGGGCTGGACTAGCAAAGGAGAACACGCTAGCTGAAAGGACAGTCCTAGCTGTGGGGAACAGGGTAGCTAACAGGGGAGCTAACGAGGCTAACAGGGGAGCTAACAGGGGAACTAAAAGGGGCTAACTCACATACACTGTCTGTGCTGGCTGGGGTCATCGACTGGTCGGTCGTACTGTTATGGTTTGTAACCGACCCCAATCGCACAACACAAGACAGGTATGAGAGTAAGCCAAAACAGGGCAAATATTTATTATAGAACAAAAAGCGGCACAGTCCCTTTAAGGGATAACACAAAAACACTAGAGACAAGGAAATCTGGAAAATGCGGCACTGTGCCTTTAAGAGGCGAACAGGCTAAGGGACTAAGGCTAAGGGCCAGGGCTAAGAACCAGGGCTAAGTGTCAGGGCCAGGACCAGGGGCACTGGAGAGGGGGACAGGGACAGAGGCCCGGAGAGGCGGGCTGGAGACAGGGACAGAGAACAGGGTTAAGGCCTTGGACAGGGCGAGGGCCAGAGCTGCTTACAGGGATGAGGACATGGTTCCGACGGCGGAGGCCTGGCACGGGGACAGGGGCCCGACGGCGGAGGCCTGGCACGGGGACAGGGGCCCGACGGCGGAGGCCTGGCACGGGGACAGGGGCCCGACGGCGGAGGCCTGGCACGGGGACAGGGGCCCGACAGCGGAGGCCTGGCACGGGGACAGGGGCCCGACAGCGGGGGCCTGGCACGGAGACAGGGGCCCGACAGCGGGGGCCGGACACGGAGACAGGGGCCCGACAGCGGGGGCCGGGCACGGAGATCCTCCTCCTCCTCCTCGGATGCTGCAGACGGGCAGCGCAGAACAAAGGGGGTCCCAGGGGACCAGGATGGGAACACGGCGTCCTCCCGTGGAATACTAGGGAGCGACGACGAGCATCACCCCAGGAACGAGGATCACGAAGAGACGCCTTCCTCCCGTGGAATCGGGAGCGATGGCGTTCCGCCTTGACGTCTGGAGTGGGAACACTGGAAAACCTCCCGTAGAGAATTAGAGAGCGAAGACGGTGTCCCACTCCAGGCAAACGGCGACAGGTGGTGATGGCTGGGCCGTCGTCTCACGCCGGAGACGCGGCAGGTGATGGTGACGTACAGAATGGTAACGTACAGAACTCCATGAACACAGACACAAATACAGAACGACCCGACCAGGACTGTAAGGGAGGTCCAGGTATATAAAGCCCTCAGGGGCGCTAATCACAAACTATGACAGCTGCGTGATGGTAATTGAACAAGAAAGTCCAAGGGTGGGGGCTGGTGAAGAGTAGAGGAGAGTAAATCATCGCAAGGGTGGGGGCTGGTGAAGGAGAGTAGAAGGCACGGAAAAGTTCTCACAAGGGTGGGGGCTGGTGAAGAGTAGGAGGCAGGGAAAAGTTCTCACAAGGGTGGGGGCTGGTGAGGTGAGGAGACAGGGAAAAAAGGTCCTGGGAACAGGCAAATCCTCACAGGTGTAGTGGTTACGTACGTCATTGCCGTTTTTCGTGCTCCACCCTCTGTCCAATGCAATGTATTTCCCCATTGCCCATTTATAAATCGCTCGTTTAAAACAAATAAAGCATTAACATTGGCATGGTGTACCTTTCTGTGCTTATTCATCCACAATCTATAGCTCAACAGGAAAATATTCGCAATTAATCATATTTTTATTTTTATTTCAACCAAAACATTTTAAACAATAATGTTAGTGACAGAAGGGAACTCATTTTTTGCAAACATTTTAAGCTTTTCAATTTCCATGCGGCAGAATTGTTACAATAGCCGATAATCCATTTTCCCAATGATAAATCCCTATACGTTTGGAACAACCAGTGATGTCAGACTACACCTCCCTATACGATGCGTCGATCATGAACATGCAAATTGATGACATTTCATAGTCGATGATGTCGTCATGGTTGAAGAATTGTGACAGCCCTAGACCTAAGTAAACACAACTTTTATTTCAGTGTGTTCAAACCTCTATAACATTAGCACTCAGAGTGATCCTTCCTTTTGTGGAAGAAGGTTCAGAATGTTTCTTTTCAAAAGAGACAAGACCCATGCATGTGCTATACATGGTGCAATCGACAGCCGTTTTATACAAAACTAGCCCTCTGCTTGCCCGATGGATATGAGGTTAAATGCTGAGCTGTAGTCAATAAACAGCAGTCTGATGTAGGTGTCTCCCATAGGTGTTTCAGGGCAGTGTGTGCCAGGGAGATGGTGTCATCTACAGATCTGTTTGGTATATAAGCAAACTGCAGTGGGTCTAGGGAGTCTGGGATGATGCTGTTTATGTGTGTCATGACCAGTTTCTCCATGCACTTCATGGCTTTGGGTGTTACGGCCACCGGACGATAGTCATTGAGGCCTGTAACCCTGGTCTTCTTGGGTAGTGGCACAATGGTCGTCTCTTTGAAGCACACTGGAATGACGGCCTGCTGCAGTGATGTGTTGAATTATGTCGGTGAACACAGGAACAGACTGCCTTCCCTGCTTTCACCTTCTTGAAGGTTCTGCAGACCGCAAACTCCCGACAGTTGTAGTATGTGTTCCTCTGGTCGACTCACAGAGTCGGACGTACTGTGAGCAGACCGGACTCCGCGTCGCACACCGATGTCACACGAAAGGCTGCTTGGCGTGTTGGTTGACATCGACATGCATTAAATGCAGTAAACTGGCATGAGAAATGTAGGACATTGATGGTACACTTGACTATGAAACCTCAAAGTAAAGAGTCCGGTCCGCTGACAGTACGCCTGACTCTGTGGCGGCCTTATTAAGATGTGTACTGTACGCAGCACATACAGTATCTGCAATCTCCTAATAAAACAAGTATTTAGAATAATACAAGCCTACTGTTCATTCAGTATGCATGCAGGCTATACAGTGTGTGTGTGCGCCAGGCAGGTGGCCAGGAGCGCACAACAAGACAGTATAAATATGGAATATTAATACAGTCTATTCCACTATAGCTATATCCACGTGATGGGGTTTAGTCAGTGGCGGCTGGTCCATAGATGCTGCTAGGGTGCCGCACCCCCCTGATGGAAAGTGGTTTTGGATTTTTCTATTATGATAATAATATAATATATATATAAATAAATATAATACTTTAAAAAGAAAATAATAACAATTACTCATTTTAACATACCCACGGCAGTGGACAATCTACCCACAGCACCAGTGGACCGCCTACCAAGGAACCATTCACCTGTTGCGATCACGCAACAGGCCAGGGTTAGAAATTAAAAAAAAATTTCAAGGGCTTTTTTTGCCCCCCTTAATTGATTTCGGGGGCTTTTTTTTGTATTTCGGGGGCACTGAATTTGTATGATAAACGGTAGGCGTGGGACGGTTCACAAAATGGACGGTTCGGTTCGTATCACGGTTTTGGGGTCACGGTTTTCAGTTCGGTTCGATATACGTAAATTTTTATAAAAAAAAAATTAACACTCAAATCTAAACATGCTTTGCATTTATTAAAAAAAAATAAAAAAGTTTACAGTGTTACAGTGTTTACAGCCTTAAATAATGTTTGGCACACAAAGACCGAACTGACTGAAAAATATAGGCTACATTTGTAGTATTAACTTAGTGCAAACAAACAATATGCTCAGCCAGCACTAGACTTTCCCTTCTTTAATATAAACACAAAAAAACAATGTCAACCATGTTTAAATTCCCTGATTGTCAGTTCTTAATGGAAAGATTCGTGTTCTGCTTGAAATTATTATGTATCTGTCTACATTTATTTAGACTAACATTATTTAAATATTGAGTGCAACTGTGGTGGATTACGTAATTCGGTGAGTTGGAACTATCTATGGGTTGGCGCCGGGTCCCCACGGACATTTTAGTGTCACGCACCTTCAGCTCAGGCAATGTTATTATCAGCTCCGGTAGCTCCGGTAACGTTAGGAGGTGATGGCATGCAGTGGGAAAGCGTCAATAGTCCCGGTTGGAGTTAATAAAACACAGTTGTATGTTAGCCTTCTTGGATGTTGAATAAACGCCTATCATTGTCTTTAAACACCCCGCCTCTCAGACTCCCATTTCCTCCTCTGCTAGCTAGTAGCTACGGTAACATTTCGTTGACTGTATTACCTCGCGGGCTGATTCTATAGTTAAAACGTGCGTTGTGTTGTACAAACTGCTAACGCTATGGCAAGATGTGTGTATGCCTATGTAATGTTAATGGCTATGTTTTTAAAGTCGTAATGAAGATTGATTTAGATTGTGCTTGCCATTTGTACACAAACTGACTAGCACCTGGCTCAGCTGCAGTGCTGCTGCTGCTGCAGCAGCCAGTGCTCACCTCCGCCAAATTAAAAAATTTTATTTGCGCGTCATCTGAACCGTACGATACACAGACGCGCCATTACCAGATAAATATATATATATATATAATTAGTAAACTGTCGGGGGCATTTTGTGCCCCCCTTAACTGATTTTCAAGGGCATTTTGTCCATTTTCAAGGACATTATGCCCCAAGCCCCGGTTAATTTCGAACCCTGCAACAGGCAGATAAATCCCAGAAGGCCACGGCTGGCCGCCTGTTTTGCGTACATTGTAAGATGAAGACCCCCTGGAAGTGCTGTGAATGTGGTATGGCCCTCTGTATAATTCCAGACAGGAACTGCTTTTTCACATATCACTTAGTGTGATACAGAACAGGCAGATACAACCATGAGGAGACACCAATTTTTTTTATACATGTGCATAATTAAATTTTTTTGTAGATTTTGCTTAAATTCATTGTGGTCGCGCTCTCTGCCAAATATCATATGAGGCACCTTGTATTACTATTGTAATCCAAAAGTGATATATAGGGTTGTTCATTGTACAATACAATTGATACAGTTGATGTTTCTTGTTGATTATTATTCTCTATGTGTTTTTAATAAAATGTTGCAATATTTTTTTAATTTAATAATAATAATAATAATAATAATAATAATAATAATAATAATAATAATAATAATAATAATAATAATAATAATAATAATAATAATAATAATAATAATAATAATAATAATAATAATAATAATAATAATAATAATAATAATTCTTTCTTTCTTTCTTTCTTTCTTTCTTTCTTTCTTTCTTTCTTTCTTTCTTTCTTTCTTTCTTTCTTTCTTTCTTTCTTTCTTTCTTTCTTTCTTTCTTTCTTTCTTTCTTTCTTTCTTTCTCTCTCTCTCTCTCTCTCTCTCTCGCTCTCTCTCTCTCTCATTCTAGAGAAATACAACCACAAATTGTTATTGGTTTGCTTCTTTTTCTTACAGTACTATATATACTGTACTTTACTGTATATACTGTACCATCCACTGTACTGAAACATCTCAATATAAGTAATCATGGTATGCTGCAAAAGGTGATATGGTATGTGATATGGTACAGTACTGTAAATACCGTCTCTCTCTCTCTCTCTCTCTCTCTCTCTCTCTCTCTCTCTCTCTCTCTCTCTCTCTCTCTCTCTCTCTCTCTCTCTCTCTCTCTGGCTTTATTGAGGAAGGGCACTACTCTATCAGCTGAGTAACAATGTTCATCAAAGTGTTGAGTGCTACAGTGTAGGTTAGTATATTAGGACAAGTGCATACCTACATGTATGACCTATATCTATCTACTACTTTTGGATATGAGCATTTTTTCAATACCCAACTATGTAGTGGCCGCTTGTCGCTAGGCTAGGCCTCCTGCTGGGTCCATTCACTGGAATAACAAAGGAATGACTGGGCATTTGCTCCATGTGTGAAATGGTTCTAGTGACAATGATCACATTGAATTCTGGGAGTGTAGTTCTCTCATCAGATAGCTGAATGAACTTGGATCAAGTTCAAGTCCTATCCTGAAAAGTAGTTAGGATTTTACCAGAATGTTTGATAGGACATTGATTGAAAACTATCGTCTCAAATTTGACAATTGATGGCTTATTTTGAAGGTATGAATCTGTAATTTTACTTTATGTAACAAAAAAAAGGGAAAATTCTGAGAAGGTGGAGCTAGTTACTTTAGACCTTGAAGGGTTTTAAGCCCTATAATAAAGTCATTTATATGCCTGATATTATTATTATTTTTTTCCCTCCTTTTTCCTCAGTTTTTTTCTCCCATCCCAATGTTAGTTGTTATGCCAATTCCCAATCCCCTTCCTGGTCGCTGCGCACCTACCCCCTACGGTCGGTCTGGGAGAGTGGAGGCTATCACATGCTTCCTCCGACACATGTGTAGCCAATCAACCGCTTCTTTTCACTTGGCAGCGCGGACTCTCACTGAGAAGGTGTAACGTGTGGAAGGATCACACTACCCCCCTTAGATCCATTCCTCGCTGAGCAGGCGCCCAGACCGAACTGTAGGAGTCGCTGTTTACAACGACCAGGACCCACCCACCAGCTTTCCCACCCCTAACACTGCCAATTGTGTTAGTATGAACGACCAGCCAAGCTGGTAGCAATGCCGAGAGCTGGGCTCGAACCCAGCAGCACTGCACCACTTAGCCGCGCCTATATGCCTGATATTCTATAATCATATTTCAAATTGCATGTGTCCGGATGGCAGAATTCAGTACTGTATCTATAAAACCTTCTGTTACTCATCTTCCCTTTATTAATTTTCTTCTATTCTTTGTACACGTGATCTCAAGAAGGTGCTGAATGAGCTCAGTGGCAATTTTCCATGTCTGCAAAATGTTTTCATGGTGTTATTCACTGTCAAATATGAAAAAAGAAAAGAAAAAAAGTTGATATTCTACTTTGGTTCATTACAATTTACTCAAGCCTAGTAAGAGACACACTATTTCTGATACTGCGAATACATTCCCTGAGATCCATAGATGTCCCTAGATACCAAGGACATGTAAATGGACCTTGTAGAAGTGGAGCAATCTTCCATTTACTTACAGTAGGTATGTATTTTTAGGCAGATGTTCAGAAAATAGGGCTAGGGCTCAAGAGGTTAAGTATGTTTGTGTTTAAAATCCACAATAGCGTGTAATATATCAAATATAAATCATTGTATGTGCTTCCTGTTCATCCCCTCTCTCTTCTGGTGCGGTAGAAACATTGCCCCACTGACTGGGAGTCAGTGCGCAACGCAGACAATTGAAAAATGCACATGGCAACATAAATATACCTAGCAACAAAATGTTGCCAATCAGCGTCTTCAAATATGATGCCTAAAGGGCGATTAATTTAGCTGCCCAAGCTGAGTCATTGGTGTGTTAGGGGGTGCGGACTGACGTGTTGATGACAATGATGAACGCAGGTACTCAAGAGACAGGATTACAGATGACCCGAATCATGTCAACCAGGAAATAACTAACGCTAATAGTTGTTGTCGTTGGCGGAAATTTATAATAATCACAAGATACATCCAGACAGTGTTGGATCTAACAAAATGGATTTATGTACACATTTTATGGAAAGTTCAAGCCCGGACCACAAAGCTTCTCGAAGGGTTAGCGCAACACGTGACAGCTCTTCCAATTCGTACAGATTTTCTACGGACAGCAAAAAAAGTGAGTCTCAGCCTCTCCGTTATGATATTATGGTATGCAAATGTATTTGCAGTGCTGTCAGACCCGGATATGGGTTGTCTTTTCTATTTATTTTCTTCTCTGAGTGCTTTGTTTACATGTTAAAATCACAACAATTTTCTTCTGGGGGACAATGGGTTTGGTTTACAAACATGTCACCTTTTTCACCTTTGCAGGTCTGATTATATACTGAAGTTATGGAAACTGATTGAATATGGCACCGCCCCACCTAGAATACTTTTCACCATCCGCCACTGGGTTTAGTTCTTATTTATACAGTATATCCACTGTAATTTGCAGTGTTGGTGCAGTGCATGTATTTATTTTCAGACATCACAATGCCTCTTGAGGCATGACTGTAAATGTAAAACATAATTTTGTATCATACAAATATTCTCATATTTATTATTATTATGATTATTTAATTCCAAGGATGTCTGTAGAGTCGACGTGAATGCAATCACCATGATTCCTCCCAAATAAAGCCCTTTAAGAACACGGCACACACCAGTCTGTCCGACTTGCTACTGCTCTTCAGCACTTCTAAATCCTGCTCTTAGCTAAGAGCGAATCCCAGAGAAGGGACAGTTCGTGAATCCTAAAATCGGCCCGAAAAGGTCTTAAGTGGAGCTATGACAAAAACATTCTTAACTTTTGTCTAAAGTCCGTTGGTGAATGAGACCCAATGTTGGTGAATGAGGTACAATGTGAGCATTTATGTTGTAAGGGGAATATCTAAAGATCTAAGGCTGCAGCTACATTAATCCATCAATGAACGGATAGAAAATTGGGAAGGTATTACTGTCCATTGGTTTATTCTTTTAAAGTAGAACTTAACATCAACTGTGTCTGTCCAACAAATGGATAGGCTACTCCTCATTGCAAATGTGTTAAAAACAGATATTGAGCGCCATCTTGTAAAATGTCTGGTGTCACCAGTAACATTGGTGTTATAATTGGTTTATTAACCGGTGGGAATATGTCCTAACCGTGGCATCCATAATCGGTACAAGCCAGGCAGCCAAACATGTTTTATCTTTAGAGTAGGGCTGTCAGTTTATCGCGTTAATTAGATTAATTAATTACACAGCAAATTATCACGTTATGAAAATTAACTCAAAATGAATTAAAATCAATTTTTTTTTTATTATTTGTATAATTATATATATATATGTATATTTTGTTTTTATCTCATTCATTCCATAAATCCTGTAATTAATTAGATACATTTTCTTTTTTTAGGAGTGATCATAAATGAAAAAATTTGTTGGACGCCTCACATAAGCCATGTAAGATCAAACATTTCAAAGAGTGTGGGTATTATGTGGAGGTCAAGGTATTGGCTGAACCAACAATCTTCTGTTATCTTATATAATGCTTTGGTCCTACCATATTTGAATTATTGTGTTGCGGTGTGGGGAAATACCTATGAAACCAACCTACTTCCTTTGGTTATGCTCCAAAAAAGAGCAATCAGGATTGTAACAAATGAGAGCTACAAAGCACATACAAATTCTTTGTTTTTAAAAGTTCCACTCCTGAAATTAAAGGACCTGGTGGATTACAAAAACCGCCCAGTTCATGTACAGAGTCATACACCACAGCCTTCCTGACAAGATACAGAAATTGTTCTGTGAGAGAGCTGGACTCCAAAGATATAACCTTAGAGGGAAACTCAAACTGGAACATCAATCTTCAAGAACAACCATAGGAAGGCTATGTGTATTTCTCTGTGTGGAGTTACCTTGTGGAATAATCTGGAGGAGGAGATCAAATCCAGTCAATCTATAAATATATTAAAGAGGAAGTTCAAAAAGATGGTGTTCACAAATTATACCAGGAAGGAAGACCAACGTATTGTGAGAATGATTTGAAGGGTGACATGAGAGTATAGTCTAGTGCAGGGGTCAGTAACCTTTTTGACATGGAGTGCCTGTTTGAAATATAGTTGTAACTAGTGTGCCTCAACAATATTCCATGCATCGTAATTTTTTTCTTCTCATAATCAGGTATTTTTAATGATAATTTTTACATTATTACATCATTATTGCTATTGTTATTATTAACAATATTATTATGATGGTTGTATCAACTCTAAATCTGAGTTGGGGGGGGGGGATGCAATACAGACAAACAGCTGCATACAGTGCGACCATTTCACTCACATTTGCCCATTCATTTTTGGACACATCACACACCATCGGTGTGTGTACTGTACGTGTGCTGTCATAGCTCCACCTGCATGCCTAATGGAGAACACCAGGAGAACACCAGGATGTGAATAGAGGGTGAATGTGAGGTATATCGTGTAAATAAGTTTTGATTGATCGCAAGACTACACTGTAAAAAAAATTATAATAATAAGTTACCAGAACTTTAAAATATTGAGTTCAGTTACTGTGCATTAAGGTTTTCAGTTTTCAATCCATAATAAGTTAACAGAAAAATAAGTACACAACCACATTATTTCAACCTAATAAAACTATGTTTATTGTCATTGTTTTAAGAACACAAGTTGACTTGGTAATACTCACATTTTGAGTAAAACAAAATGGCTTTTAACATGTGCAATGTTCAATGAAATAGAAAAATAAATAATAAAATGTGTTGATTAATCCCACTGGTCACAATGGTGACCGTAATAATGTTTTTGTTATAAGGCTCTGCAAATGTTACTGAATGATGTAGCAATGTATTTCCAGCTAAATTGAAATAATAAACAAATAAAGGGTCCCAATTAAATATGTGGTAGTAAAAAGAACCAGTGGGAGGATTTCAACAAGATAAATGGGACAACAGTGCAAAATATTTCACTATAATATTTCAGAGCAAAAAAAAAAAAAAAAATGTATACTTTTTTTACTGCTGCCCCCTGTGCCTATGCAAATGCCCCTGCGTGCCTATGCAGGCACGCTTGCCTAGGGTTGCCTACCCCTGGTCTAGTGTGTGTGTGTGTGTGTGTGTGTGTATGTGTGTGTGTGCATGTGTGATTGTGTTGTGTGTATTTGAAGTATTTGCAAATTGTATTGTATTATATTTAAGCATTACATCACGTGCAGGAGTGGTTTGTGAACAATAAACCATGCCTAGGGGTGGTCGTTAGGCCCGAGGCGCAGCCGATCACGACTGCAAGTGGTGTAAAGCTTTTATACAACTGCCACATTCATCCAACCTTATTTCTATACAATAAACACACATTAATCGAAGATTTATTGAAAAAACCATCCGCCAGAAAAAGTAGTTCCCACAACTACAAAAGAGACAATTTGCCTCCATGTGGAAGCAGATCGGAAGTGCATCCAACCAACTAACACATCCAACTGTGTATTATTGGAATGATTGAGAGAAGTTGCCTCATGTGGAAGCAGCTTGAAGTGCATCCAACCAACTAACACATCCAACTGTGTATTATTGGAATGATTGATTGAAAATTGTATTACCAGATGCAGAATGGGTACAATACAGTACGGCTCAATACACACAATTGTTAAGGGAATGCAGACCTACTTTCCATAGAACTTCATTCTTAGATGCTTCTATAGAAAGTAGGTAAAACAAATTAAAAAGTTTTCTTTGCCCTATAGGAAAAAAACTTTTTCTTCGCCCTATTCTTTTATTTATTTTTTTAAACCTACTGTAGAGGGCCTAAACTTAACCAGTTGGAAACCACAGTAATAAAATTAGCAATCAATCAATCAATCAACTCAATAGGCCATGCTCACTTAGAACAGCGCAGCACCCAGCTCTCTCTCAGTCTGACTATCCCCCGCGTTGCAGGCAGAGTGTGTGTGTGTGTGTGTGTGCGTGTATGTGCGTGTGTGTGTGTGTGTGTGCGTGTGTGTGTGTGTGTGTGTGTGTGTGTGTGTGTGTGTGTGTGTGTGTGTGTGTGTGTGTGTGTGGGGGGGTGTGTGGCGGTGGGTGGAGACTAGAGCGAGCGCTGACAGTCGAAAGGAAAAAGAAATTGAAAAGAAAATTGAAAATTAATCAATCAATCAAGCCGCGATTTTTCTTTTGTTACAGAATGATTCAAGACCCATCAATTACATCATCCAACATTGTTTAAACAACTAAGACATTCGCTGTGACAGAATCGCTTGATATTTAGTCGTTTAGTCGCTATCAACATATCCATTTGTAAAGATTATTGTCCACCTTCTTGTGATTGATGTGATGTGATTCGGTTGTGGGCGGGTCCTGGGCCAGCAAGCGTGGACTGATCGCAATACATACGTGTAAATGGACTGTTTCAGCCAATCAGAATCGAGAAATTTGCATGCCGTTGTATAAGTATTGGTAATCGTGTCATATACTTGCTGAAGTATATACAATATTATATATAATATAGTTATTGATGGGGGATGGAAACATATAAGCTTTGGGGGGGGTCCTCTTTTCCCATTTCATTTATTTTCAAATGTTGTTTTGCCGGACAATGGTAAATGTAGCCAAACTAACACTGTGGTTTGAAATAAAACTATTGAATCTTGAATCTTGAATCTTAATCGCCTGACAGCACTACTTTAGACTGTTTAAATTATTGAAGTCACTGTAGATCTGCTCACATTAAATAACCATACCACTCTTTTGTGATGTTCCAAGTCACTCTTGCCTTGTTACAAAAATCAAGGCGCCCTTCTTTTGTCATAATCCTTTACCCTTACCGAAAGGATTTGAGTAAAATGCCATGCTAACATATATCACATGTTTAATGAAACGCTTTGCCATTGTGATTATGATACAGTATCTAATGAAGAATTCCTTCCTTTTCAGACACTGTATTAACTCATTCTGCTCCAAACCGACTATAGTCGTGATACATGTGATACATGTTAGCATGGCATTTTACTCAAATGTGGTGAATACCTTTGTCCTTTCGGTAAGGGTAAAGGATTATGACAAAAGAAGGGCACCTTGATTTGATTTGATTACTATAGTCGGGTTTCGTTGCCAACTGTTGATCGCCAAACCCGACTATAGTTTTTTCTTTTTTTCGATGTTCCTATTCAAAACAGTCGTGCGGACTATGGTGACTCATCTGAGTACTTGAAATTGCTATTGGATATTATGAAGAAGAAGACAAAACGGATTATATGGATGATGATTATGGATGATAAGGTGCGTTTCCACCAGACTATGTTGGACTCAGCACTACTGGTCAAACGTAAAAAAAAAAACTATAATCAAACCGACCGATAAGGAAACCTATTCGGCTCCGTCTATAGTCTGGCCTGAGCAGATGAAGAAGACGGATGAGAGCTTCCTAACGTTATATGTATTGATCCTGTTCTCATTCAAGACACTTTTGGACTTGAAGTGAGAAATGGAGTACCTCTAAAACAAAGGTAACGTCTATTTTATGTGTAATTTACCAAAACTCCATCATAAAACATGCGTTTGTATGATCGCAGCGTCGGATAAACGATCCCCCCCCCCTGGCTTTGTGAAGAAACAAGGTCATGTGTTTACCTTTGACCTGGCAATAATATAGGTTTCAAGCGAGCAGCCGCAATATTTGCGCATACGCTGCACAAAACACACTTTATCTCACAATCTATAAAACCAGCCTGGATTACTTTTAAACGGGGCAATGTTTAGCTCGGGATTGTGAACGAACGAGGGTATATAGAAACAAACTATTTTTTTTACATGTTGGACTATAGTGTCTGTCAAATGAGCCATACTATTGTCTCCATAGCTATAATATAATTATGGGTCCACAGACTCCACAGGCAGGGCGCAGTGCGCACATAATATATAGAACACTGGCTTCATGTGGCGTGCAAGATTTCTAAAGCTTTCAAATGCCAGTTTCACCAAAGAGGCTCTATACAAGATGCTAAGCAATGTTTGGTTTCACTTTGTTTGGCGTGCGTCTACCCAATCGTTTCTGACTGAACAGTCAGTTAATTTAATTGGCTGGTGATACTGTAGGGTTATAAATCATACTGCTGCACCTCACAGTGCATGAGCCAAGACATAAAACGGACGATAATATCGAACATGTTTCATTTAGTCAGAATCACCAAGACGATAGAAAAGACTGTATTAACTCATTCGACGCCACAGATTATCCTCATCCTGTAGTAGCTACCGCCACCACTGTAAACGGTGTGAGTCGCTCACCTTGTTTGCAGGGCTATAACTATTTAAATATTATATATGCAATACTATGGCCCATTTGACATCAAGTATCTATCGTTCAAGATGTGAAAAAGGAATATCTTTTCCATCCATACATTCTCATTTTATACCGTGGTGAATATAAGTATGGTTTTAGAGTGGTCTGGGGTAATTCCTGGGAGGCTAGTAATAGCCTGCGATGCATATTATACTTAATACATTGGCATTTCGTCCTTATACACGCTACAATAAAAAGTTCAAATGCATATGATCAGTATATTATGTTCCATCATACATGCATGAAAGCGCGGGGGGGGGTAGTTTCTGATTAATTGATTGTCAATAGCGGCATTCGTTAGTACAACAGCATACGCTGATCAGGGCGATGGCTATGAAAACAATGGACAACCAAGCTGCAATTGACGTTAAATTTCTCTTACCTGTGGCCAATGACACTCCAAAAATAATATTCCAATTATTTGATTGCCATCTGCTAGATTGTATGTCGATTTGGCCCACGCCATAACCCCCCACAGCATAATGAATTGGGCGTCCAGAAAGCGATTCAATGTTACCGGGTGAAGATCTTGATCCACGTTACTAGAAAACTCCACCCGGATGACTTTCAATGATACACAGAGTCATACACAGAGTCAGAAAGGAAGTGCGGTGTTGGACCTTTGCGATCTCAGACACATTGCCACACAGTTCCACAGCCTTGCTGGATGATTTATGAATGGAAATAGCTAGTAAAAGAAATAACGATCATAATAACGAGTATACTTGTTGTTGGCGTCCAACGATTGACGGCCAATAACGAGTATACTCGTCGATGGCGGGGAATGAGTTAAGACAGTTCCGACTGAGTTTTTGATAATCTTACATGATGAGGTGAGCGACAACTGAGAGTAAAATTCACCAACATTCATAGCGACATTGGAAATTTGTCTGCAACAATGGAATCGCTTGAAAGGCCAGTATAAGACACATTTTCAGATACAATGGAAGCCTATGGCAATGGTGGATCAGTATGAAATAATTTTAACAAGCCATTCAACTCTGCACATCAATCAGGAACTTAACTCTAGTTATAACTCTAACACAACTCTAGTTATATGATTGCTGGCAAAGCGTTTTGCTTCACTTATTGAACTTATCCTTGCGCCCATGAACGCTTGCTTAGATAATGTTACTGAATGCACCTATTACTGACCACGCCCCCACCTGCAGCATAGAACATTTACATTTACATTTCGTCATTTAGCTGACGCTTTTATCCAAAGCGACTTACAAGTTCTGAATGACAAGTCATCAGGAAGGGCACAACTCTATCAGCTGAGTAACTATGTTAATCAAAGTGTTGAGTGCTACAGTGTAGGTTAGTTTATTAGGACAAGTGCATGACAGTAAGGTTAGTTAGGGTTAGATTTGAATTTTATTAAAAAGGAAAGAAATCAGATAATGGTTGAAGAAGTGCGTCTTTAGTCGACGGCAAAAGATTGGACAGGTTTCGGCTGTCCTAACTGGGGTTGGTAGTTCATTCCACCATTGTGGGGCAAGGACTGAGAATAGGTGACTTCTCTTTGATGACCCTCCCAGAACTCGGATAGGAGTAAGTCTGAGGCGGCCAGAAGATGCAGAGCATAGTGGTCTTGAGGGTGTGTAGTTAGAGACCATTGACCGGAGGTAGGCAGGAGCAGTTCCCTTTGCCGCACGGTATGCCAGGTCGAGAGCCTTGAAGCGGATTTGTGCAGCAATGGGGAGCCAGTGCAGGTCCCTAAGAAGTGGGGTGACATTGACATGGGCGGACTATGGTAGGTTTGAGATCAGGCAAGCCGCTGCGTTCTGAATGAGTTGACGAGGCTTGGTGGCAGTGGCTGGGAGGCCAGCATGCAGTGCGTTGCAGTAGTCGAGGCGGGATATGACTGTTGATTGGACGAGGAGTTGGGTGGCTTCTTTTGTCAGGAAGGGGCGGATCCTTCTGACGTTGCCCAGGAGAAATCTGCAGGTTCTGGTTGTCGCTGCAATGTGAGCAGAGAAGTTCAACTGGTTGTCAAGGACAGCACCACGGTTCTTAGCGGTCGGGGACGCGGTCACAGCTGCATTCTCGACTGTGATGGAAAGGTTGGTCAGGGGGGAGGATTTGGCCGGCAGGTGGAGCAATTATGTTTTGCTTAGGTTCAGTTTGAGGTGGTTGGTCGTCATCCAATCGGAGATGTCAGAGAAGTGGATATCTGAGGGAGGGAAGGAGAGGAAGAGTTGAGTATCATCCGCATAACAATGATATGAGAAGCCATGAGACGTGATAATGTTACCCAGTGATTTAGTGTAGAGGGAGAAGAGAAGGGGTCCTAGGACCGAGCCCTGGGGGACACCCATCCGCAGGGGGCGGGTGGCCAACAGGGTCCCTCTCCATGACACTTGGTAGGAGCGGTCATTGGGGTATGATGTCAGCCATGTCAGCGCAGAGCCAGCCACTCCCATTCCTGCGAGGGCCGCGAGGAGGATCTGATGGTTGACTAAGGCTGCAGATAGACATAGGAGAATCAGGACAGAGGAGAGGCCTTTCACTTTTGCTAAGTGAAGTGCCTCTGTGACCGCAATGAGGGCTGTTTATGTGGAGTGGCCAGCCCGGAAGCCTGACTGATTAGGGTCTAGGAGGTAATTCTGTAAGAGATACGCAGTAAGTTGGTTGGATACAGCACGTTCAAGTGTTTTAGAAAGGAAGGAAAGAAGAGAGACAGGACGATAGTTGCCTATGATGGTGGGGTTCAGGGTTGGTTTTTTTATGAGCGGTGTGACTCTGGCTTGTTTTAGGGAGGTGGGGACCACCCCAGAGTTGAGGGAGGAGTTGATGGTTGCAGTTAGGAATGGGAGGATGTCCGGTGCTACGGTCTGGAGTAGTGGAGAGGGTAGCTGGTCGAGCTGGCATGTAGTCGGATGGTTCAACATTACCAGTGTCAGGGTCTCGGCTTCTGTAATGGGAGAGAAAGATGACAGAGTGAAAGATGAGGTTCAGTATTTGGAATAGATGGGGGTTGGGAGAAGAAGCTGCAGATGTTCTCCACTTTTTCCTCAAAGAAGATCGCAAAGTCTTCGGCAGAGAAAGATGAGGGATGAGGGGGTGGGGGGGGGGGTAGTGAGGAGGGAGGACATGGTTGCATGCAGTTTGCGAAGGTTCTTGGCAGAGGCCTCGATCCTATGGTGAAAGAAAGAAGCTTTGGCATTAGTAATGGTTTTGGAGAATGTTAACAAGAGGTTGTGATATGTGTCGATGTCAGCAGTGAGGCGTGACTTTCTATACTTCTATACTCTCAGCTGCTCTCAGGATCTGTCTTTGTTCTCTCACTGCATCCGTCAGCCATGGACTGGGTGGGGAACGGCAGGCACTGGCCCTAGGGTTGGGCACAGAAAAACCACTCCAAATTGGTACTGCTTCCAAAATGTTGATTTCAAACGAATCATTATGAATATTTTTTTTTATTCTGATGATCGGTTCCTATTAAACAAATTCCATTTGTGCTAGTTTCAGTTTACGTGGCAGCCACTGTAGAACTTTATTTTGTTCAGAGAAATTCCTGAAAGGTGCAACACCTGTGCCAATGTGCACGGGAGGATTCACTAATATGACTAAACACCTTCGCCTTCATGGTATACAAATCAATGTGTAAGTGAAAATTCAATAATGTTTGAGACAGCAAACACGTTATACATGACCGTATTGCTAAAAACTGTTTGTTGAATGCAAATACTGGAATGTATTATTTTGTAGATCATGAACAACAAGGTGACACTTCATTGACCTTAGAGGCAAAGGAAAGATGTCAGTGGAGAAAGTAGAAGAGTGTCACAGATTATGTGGTGAAAAATAACCCTAATAACCCTAACCCTAACAGAAAACCAAATTAAACTGTAGGCAATCATTTACATGTTCATCTGTATAAAGGCAATTGTGAATATATTGTGTAAAGTTTGTGTAAAGGTTTGAATAAAGAAAAAAAAATTTGATCTGTTTTGACCCTGCCCCGTAAACAATTTAGAATCTTTAAGACCTAGAAAACCAGAATCGGAATCAGAATCATTCAAATCCAAACGATGCCTAACCCTACCTGCCTCTGCACCTTATTTCACTTAAAAATAAAACTGTGCGCCATTATCCCGACATGTGGAGTATGTCCTGCGTCCAACAACTGACCCATCAGGTGGATTGGAGGAAACACATAGAGAAATCCATCCGGACATGGAGATATGGAGAAAGCATCCACTCACAGAGGAGGGTTGTCTTTTTGCCTGATGGAAAACCACACAGGGCAAATAAGGGGGTAGGGAACTTTGCCCTGTCTGTATGTTATGCAGCCGATGTCAGACTGTCCATCCTGACCTGCCAAGATATGCCTGCTGATAAAGTGTTTAAGTACAAGCAATACTACTCTGAGCTCCAACATATTGATGTGATGGGTAGAGGAGTCTGTCCACCTGCTCCCTATTGAATGAGAACGACACATCCCTCCCCAACCTTCTAGGGAGGCATCCGTGAAGACTGAAGAGTGTCACATGGGATGGTATGTTGCCAGATCCTGATCCTCCAGTGGTCCAGGTGTTTTTTGACAGATGAGGACCGAGCAGTGACTGTTCTGCAATGATGAAACTCTCTTAGCGATGATAGGATCCTGTCGCTGAGGAGAGAGAGAAGCCCTCATGGAGGCTAAGTGCTGAGGAGCACTCTCGTTCCAATTGACAGCAAAGCCCAACAATGACAGGTGTTTGTATTCTGGTGTGATGCATAGCTGAATCCTCAGACTGGTTGAGAACGAGAATGTTGTCCAAGTTGAATATAATTTTTATTCCCTGGTGATGTAGAGCAGTGGTTCTCAACTGGTGGGTCACAAGCCAAAAGTGGGTGGCAGGGCCATTTTGAGTGGGCCGCGGATGTGTCTCTAAAAGATAAATAAATAATAATGTTTTATTATTTTTTATACGCTGCACATTTATTTTGAAGGACATACGTTTCCCATGATGCAGCGCGCATGCAGTAGCCGTTTGCTGCCAGCGTTGTCATGACAGTAACACTAACGTCGTCACATCAGTTAGCGATCATTGATTCGAGCATTTGTAAAAAAATAATTACATTGAGGACAAAAAAGAGGGACCAAAACCTCAGTGTGTTGTGTGCAGTGAAGTGCTAGCACATGAAAGCATGAAGCCATCAAAAATGTACATTCTTCATAATACACTGCTGTTCAGTATCCCCTGATAGGGTAATCTCTGCTACAGTTCACTTTAGATTCATGAATCATGATGGGCATCACCCGTTTAAACTTGTTTAAAAAGCATTATGCCTGTAATTCAAGATAAATCTGCCTTCTGTAGTTCTCTGTAGCTCACGTGGTAAAGCATGGCACTTACAATGATGAGGTTGTGGGTTCAATCCCATGGGACTACATATACTGAAAATCTATGCATGCATGTACTGTACATTGCTATGGATAAAAGCATCTGCTAAGAAGCATATATATTTTTTTATTTCATTGGGTTTTTAGCCCTAGTTACACTTTTGTTGCACTTTTTTCTGTTTATTTCATGTTTTTAACAATGCATGAAGGATTGTGTATTACAGCACAATTTTCTTTGGAAATAAATCAAAGTGGTAAAAAAAATTGGGTCGTGACTTAATGCCTAAGGAAAAATGTGGGTCCTGAGGCTAGACCAGTTGAGAACCACTGATGTAGAGGCTATAGGTCCATCTCTATGCACTTGGTGAAAGTGCAGGGTGCCAAAGAGTACCCAGGGGTTAAGTGTCTTGCTCAAGGACACTTCGACAAGCTGCCTGGGAGGAGCGGGAATCGAACGGGAGCCTTCGGATTACCAGACGACTGCTCTACCTCCTCAGATGAGATCCTCTGGTATTGGTACAGTATACTTTCAAGTCGACGGTGTGCAGTGACAAGATAGTTCAATTCACCCCTGTGAATGGAGGATGCAGGGCTGTAAATTACATTACATGCGTCTATCCATCACCTATCCGTCTATCTATTCTGACACATGGCACTTTTCTAGCCATACTGGGTAGAATTTGGATTGCAGCCAAGCCGCTAGTTGAGGTTGTTGGCTATGAATGTGTTGTACGAGACATGAGTCCCTGCTGTCGTGCGCTGTCTGTTCAGAGAAAACGTCACCCATGGGGGACCCAGATGGAGAGAAGGGGAATATTGTGGGGAAACCCACAACCCAAAGTTCGGCAGTGTTTTCTCTCTGCTGCTTCACATGGTCCTCTACCTGTGTGAAATGTAGATACTAATGTAGGTGGAGGTACTCATACTCTGCTTCTTCAGCTCTTTCCGGGCACTCAGGCTCTGAAAGTAGCTGTTGGTTTGACGTGGAACATATATCCTCACCCTGTATGCACCCCAGAACAGAGTCGTGGGAGTGATGACCCTGCATGACGGCCAGGAACACCACCCTAGAAATCCCCACAGAGATATCACAGGAACGGCAGTAGCAAGATGAGAATGGGAGCCCCTGGAATCACGGCGCCCTGACATCTCATGTCTGGAACAGCGATCTCCTTCAACACTATTCTGGAAAAGGACCATTGTCCATGAAACTTGTCCATGAAGTAGCGAGGAGGTGATTCTTTGTTGCTTGAAGGTGCGTATGAGCAATCCTTACTGCGTGAAAGAAGAAAGAAAGGCAAGTGCAGGACCAGCACCTGCTTATATACCTGCTTATAGGTGGAAGCATGGCCCTGGTCAGTGATAGTTGCATTGAGTAACATTTTATCAGTGAGGGGCAGTCCAATAGGTGAAGCAAGATGTGCAGCCAGCATGAAATATAACTGACGCGAATGTTTGAACCTTGCAGTAGAGAATACAATAATGTTAGCCAAAATAAACCACCCAGTGCCAAGTGACTTTTTTTCTTATTAAATTTTTTTAATCCTCTTTTTCTCTGCCTGATTTTCTATGCTTTTCTCCCCATCCCAATTTAGTCGTTATGCCAATTCGCCCCCTCCCGTACCTGGTTGTTGTGCGCATGTTCCCCCTACTGGTCGGTACAAGGGAACCCTGAAGTTTACCACATGCTTCCTCCGACACATGCGGAGAACGCCAGCGGCTCTCTTTTCACCTGGCAGCGAGGACTCTCATTGGTGAAGTGTAACACGTGGGAGGTCACGCTGCACACTAAAAACGGATGGGTCAAATTTGACCCAATTTGGATTATTTTTGACCCAATTCATTGGTCAAAAAGGGCCCGACCAGTGCGTGGGTTAATTTTATCCATTATTATAATTTGACCCATAACTTGGGTCAAATAAACTACCCATTTGAAGGGTCAAAATAACCCAACCTGCAAGTTGTTTTGACCCCATATTGGGTTCTACCAATGACCCATTTTAAGGGTCAAAATAACCCACCCTCCAAGTTGATTTGACCCCATATTGGGTTATACCAATGACCCATTTTTTTTAATACTTTATTTCTCAGTTTACTAGACAAGAACAGACAAACAAAAAGGAGGAGACAGAACAAAAATAAACAGACATAACAAAAAAAAAAAAAAAAAAAAAAAAAAGACTGCCAGGCAGGAAAATAAAATAACAGTGTGACTTAACTCAAAGCATTAAAGTTTGTTGTATAGCCAGGTGTTACAAGGTGCAGGTCAAACATGATATACAAAGGTGAGTCTCTGCAGAATGCAGTTATTTGTCCTTCAGATAGTCAATGAATGGGCTCCATATGTCCGAAAACCTGTTGTGCTCTTTGGATCTGTAATAGCGGATCCTCTCCATCTGTATGATTGTGATCATTTCATTGAGCCATTTCTGGAAACACGGGGGTGTAGGTGATTTCCAACCGGTTAGAATATTTTTTTTTGCAGCTACCATGTCGAGCATTAGTGTCTGTTGTTCCTCCCTCGTGTACCTTAAGGCAGTCTCTGAACACCCAAAGAGTGCCAACTCTGGATCAGGGGGAATGTCCTTTCCATAGACCCTGGAAAACCACTGGAATATTTCACCCCAGAATTTTTGTAAATGAGGACAGAGCCAAAAGAGATGTGTTAAAGAGCCCTCTGCAACTTTACACCTGTCACATTATGGAGAAAGAGATGGATACATTCTGTGTAGTTTGGTCTTTGAATAGTGGAGTCTATGTGTTGTGAAGGATCAGATTAAACCGAATATGTATATTTATTTATATATATATATTTAATTGTATTTGTATATCGTTTGATATCCCCTGTATATTCCTTGTACAATATGCATTGAATATCCCCGTTTCTACTAAACAGCCCATAATAGTTTCATTCTACCATTGGACGAGAACCTGGCGCCAGGTTGCCATACCCCTAGGTCCAAGTTCAATCGTGCCGCCTAACATGTCGAGGCAACCCCCGGTTCCGCGCAGTAATATGTCGGGCGAAATACGTATGGTACTATTTGTTCATAGCGCATATATATATGGCGCTCGTAAAGTAGAACTTTCTTTTAGTCCAGTTCTTTACCCTCCAACAGAGTGACAGACGCAAAAGCCTCCCCACGACGCACGTGCGGTGTAGTAAGGCCTACTTGGCCCAGAATAGGCATTGAGATATCGTGTAGATTAATAGTTGAATGGTCATAGTTTGGCACCATACCGTCGAGTTGGACGTATTCTATTAAGCTAATAATAGTCTATTTATGTATGGTGCATCGTTCGGTTAGAGTTCTACAGTTATTAGTACCCCCATCGTTCCTGACGTTATCTGGACGCTTAACCAGGCTGGTCAGACCCCTAGTGGTGATTGCATCCGAGGAGCTCCGGGCCAAGAGGACCTGTATATTGGATTACTCTACCCAGACGACGGCGAGCCTTCCACGGCTTGGATTATGCTTTGTGTGCTTTGATTATTCCATGGATAAAGGCCAACACTGCCGAGTGTTGGAATTACCCCCCGGAGAGGACTCCAGGTGAGGCGGCGCTCTACACGTGAGGTCGCACCACGTCTCTCCGTTGTGGACCGGCAGATACCGTTCCACAGAGGGTCCAGCTGTATTCGTCTGCGGCCCGAGGTTCTGTGGGCACCGTGTCCAAGACTTTGGATTCTCCCAAGACACCGTCGGCCAGATGGGATACCGCCAGCGGCTTCTCTAACCCCCCCCTCCTACTGTCTTACAACCAGCGGGACCCCCCCCCCCCCCTTAGTGTATCCAGCTATAATCATTTAAGTACCATCGCTATCGTTTCCTAAATATTCCAGGTTGTATACTTACTCCCTGCGCAACCAGAGATTGGACATTCAATGTTGATTTACCTATGAATACTCATTTGCCATAAAAGTGCATATTCCATATTTCAAATCATAAATGTAATTAAGTGATCGTTGTATACACCCTTTGCTGTATTAAACTTTCGATTTGGTACATTTGTGTTGGTTCGTTTCATCAGGTGGGAAAGTGTTCATCATACTTATATCTTGTACTGGGTGGCCAGAAGTTAAAGTACATGAGGTAGTGGTATTAAATATCATATCTAACAATACAGTCAGGGAATTGTACCCCTCAGTTACAATTGGTCCTTCGAGCCGGATGGTAACTAGTGTAATATTAATATAGTGTTATTAATATCGAAATGGCCTATGATGAACACTCCACGAAACGATCCTCCTAACCTAGAACGCCCGCGGCGCAGACGACAGACACCTCAGTACTTAGAGGCTTACACTGTCAGTCAACTACCTAGCCTTCGACAAACGGTAAACGTGGTAAAAGTAGAAAGTAAAATTATGTCTGACCTTAACGACCAGGTTTCCCCGACCACAGAGGCCCTAGTAGGTCCTAATGTAACTGACCAAGCCCACGGTGGGGACCAGGAGGGAATTGACATGCCTTTACCCCCCGCCACTACTAAAGAAGTAGTCCCCGACAAGCCCCGGGAGGAAGACAACCCTACAGAGAGAGAACTCTGCACGGAGGAAGAGGAGGAGAGCGCCGAGGAACTAGAGCTCCAGGACTCCCCAACGAGTACCCCCAGGAGCGGCTCACGCAGGAGCGGCTCACCTCCACTACCGCCTTCCCCCAACGAAGCGGAGAGGACACTACAACAGGCGTTCCTCGTCAGCCTGACAGCCTCCGCCGAGCGCGATCGGCTCCAAGCACAGATTATTGGCGAGCGCGAACACCTCCAAGCGCAGCAACGGAGCGAAGAACAGCGCACATGTCTGGAGATGAGACGCTTCCAGATGGAAGAGAATATGGCAAGAGACCGGGCCGACGCCCAGCGCGCCGCTGCCGGTGCCCAAAGAGACGCAGAGCGCGACAGACTACAAGCGCAACTAATAGAGCAGCTGATCAAAAGGACAACTCCCTCTCCCTCCGCCAGGGGCTCAAGGAACTCGTCGAGACAGCAGTCAAGAGCAGCGTCACCGCAACGAGCAAGCGACCCTGAACTTGACCAACAGACCGAGTCTAGACCCCCCGCAGACCCCCTTCCCATACCGGTCCAAGCGAGACCCAGCTACAAGGAAGGAGCGGCCTACACTGCGGAGAAGCTAAATAAACGATTACAGGATCTGGAAGATTTGATAGAAGAAGAAGAGGGAGAAGAGGAGAACCAAGCCCGACGACAGCACAGTACTCCACCGGACCAGGAGGTCCCATACAGTCCAGGCTATACCCCCGCGGCGCTGCGCTACAGACCCCCGACTCTATTTACGGGTGAGCACGACGCACGACCAGCCCCGAGGAACAGTACCTGGACCAGCGGGCCATGGTACCCTGCCAGTACCAGCCCACAGCGAGGCGCAAGAGGGGACTCGCCCAGGAGGTCTCTCCCCCAACGCTCGCCGATGTATCAGCCATCCACGGCGTCATACAACGCCACGCCGTCATTCCCAGACTTCGCCTATGAGAGTCGAGCACAGTACACGGAGCTCCGGATGTGCTTAGAGACAATGATGGTGGATGTCGCTGATGAACGCCACAAGTATGCAATATTATTGAAGCACCTGAAAGTACCGCGAGCGCACAATATAGCGCTAGCCTATGCTACCTCCTCGACCCCATACACAGCGGCCCTTGCAGCGCTGGATCAAAGATATGGACGTATATGGGATTACGTAATCCAGGAGATAAGGTGTTGAGTACCGGTCGTAAACCGAGGTCAGATTGATTATCCCATAACTCATTAGTCCGAATCCCAGCTTCAAGCAGCGTCCCGCGAAGTGTGGGACATCTAGGACTCAATTTGTCTATAACGTTCAGGGCTTAAACTCAGCAGACCTCGGCTCACACACAGGTACCCCCCGTCCCCTCCAGTAATACAGTTGATTGAATGGAGTTGCGGGGTATATTTTATTTTATTTGCACTGGGAAGGACTCTCTATATTCAGAGGAGGTACATTTCCCTAATCCGTTACACGTATTATCACTATATGGCTTTACTTGATATATATTTCTCTCTTAGGCCTCCGTATGGATAAAGCCCCACTTCTAGAGTTTTTACATCATTAATACTCCGTCTGGCTAAAGCCTTACTCAGGAGGTTTTTTACATCATAAAAAGAAGGGGGTATATTTACTTTTCTTAATTTTGTTTTAATTTACTCGGTTCGCCATTGAGTTTACTGTATGGCATTACTTGATAAAACCATTATACAGAATCCACCTTTAGTCCTTAATGCATAATCATATGTCTCCTTTTACTCCGTAGGGATAAAGCCACACTTCTAAAGTTTTTATGGTAAAACCAGGCTTACAGAACCCACCTTTAGTCCTTAGTGCATAATCCTATTATAGCTAGGGATAAAGCCACTTATTCTATTTTGCCTTAATGCATAATCATATGTCTCCTTTTACTCCGTAGGGATAAAGCCACATTTCTAAAGTTTTTACATCATTAATACTCCGTCTGGCTAAAGCCTTACTCAGGAGGTTTTTTACATCATAAATCATGCACATTACAGGCACATTATCATTATTATTATTATTATTATTATTATTATTATTATTATTATTATTATTATTATTATTATTATTATTATTATTATTATTATTATTATTACTGGTAAAGTTACAATGCAAAAATACATCTCCATGCTTACCCGTCTTTTTAATCAAAACGCAAAGGGTGAAGTTACAAGGCAAAACACATTTCATGCTTACCCGGCCGTCCGGCCGTCTGGTGTGAAGAAAGGATACAAAGGATATTTATAAAGAGGTATTTTTAATTAGAAAAAGCTAGTTACAAGAAGAGACTGAAGTGGAAAGTGTCCATTTCAGTTAAAATATGCACAGAACAAAACATCTCATCTGGTTCGGCTTGTGCCCCGTGTCTGGCAGCAGGATCTCCATTTCTCTAAAAAGTCTGATCTGGCACGGCTTGTGCCTCTTCCTATCTCTCCAGCTCAGTGTAAAAATCTGCCTGTGATCTCGCCAGTTGGCCCTTATAAAGGGCCCCATGGTCTCTTCTGCTTATTGGTCCAAATACAGCGCTGTCACCGTGATGTCATTTCACCAGCCAGTCAATGCACGGCTCGTGGGGACTGGCTCTACTCCCATTTTACTCCACTAGGCCGTAACTCGAAAAAGTAATTGTAACGTTTTCGCTGGAACAGACTCCCTTTGTTCTCTGCTGTGGAAAGTCCCCTCCATCCCCATCTCACTCAGACCCCACAAAGGGTTAACCAGTTTAATGCGTCTGCCGGCCGGAGAGCTCCGGAAACTCCCTACTGCAGGCTCAGAGATTGCATTCCGAAGGGCCCCCCCCCCCCCCCCCCCCCCTTCGTTCTCACTCGCCCCAACTCAAGGGGATGCAGACGAGGGAGACTGCTGGCTATATTCTATGCAGACCGGACAGGGTTAAACTGTGCCGACTTGCTCTCAGCTCAGGCCCGCTCTTCACTCCGACTGCACATTAACTGTAACATAGTTGTATAAGTGTATAAAGAGTATACAGGTCATATACATAGCTCCAATCATATATAATAAACATAAGAATATTATACAAAGTGTCACTCGTTGACTTGTGGCACTTTAACATGTGTTTACACATAACGTGTTTCTATTCCATTGTCCAGGAAGAATCTACAGACATTCCCCATAATCATATATAAGATCAGGATGTCATACCACCCAGTGTTACTTAGTTGGCTGTGACACTTTACACCCCCTCTGTCATCCTGGTCGGTCATTTTCCATTGTCTTAATAGCGTCTGTACTGGGGGACGAGATGGTGATTGTGGGGTCACGTGGCTGTGACTCTCCACACCCCCTCTGCCATCTTGGTACCTTGTTACCCTGGTAGCCGGCGGGAAGACTTTGCATCTGTTGTTCCCTGGCTGGACGGCTCGACAGGATAGGGGTCACATTGTTGCTTGGTATCCGGTGGGAAGACTTGCATCTGTTGTTCCCGGCCGATGCACCCAGGTTGTTGTCGTCTTCGTCATCTTGGTCATCTTGGTCATCTTGGTCGTCTTGGGGTCACCCCCTCTGACCTCTTGGATCTCTCCCATAGTTTGAGGTAGATTGATTTGTCACTTCTCGGGCGACCCCCACGGGTTCCCGAGAATTGTAGCAGCAGTCCTCTATTGAAGTGTGGTTGGCCTGGTCGTGTGACCCTGTCCGTAGGCCTCGCAGGACATCACAGATACAGTCCACAGAGGACTCATTTATTTTCTCTCTTTCAGGTCCATTCAGGGCTCTCGTCGCCCTGTAACCTGGGTCCAGGCCGATGTCTCTCTGTCCGGTCTGGGAGGTCTAGGAGGTCTGGGAGGTCTGGGAGGTCTAGATGAGGACCTTGAGGATGCTCTGGAGCTTGACCTATCGTGTGACCCTGTCCGTAGGCCTCGCAGGACATCACAGATACAGTCCACAGAGGACTCATTTCTTTTCTCTCTTTCAGGTCCATTCAGGGCTCTCGTCGCCCTGTAACCTGGGTCCAGGCCGATGTCTCTCTGTCCGGTCTGGGAGGTCTAGGAGGTCTGGGAGGTCTGGGAGGTCTAGATGAGGACCTTGAGGATGCTCTGGAGCTTGACCTATCGTGTGACCCTGTCCGTAGGCCTCGCAGGACATCACAGATACAGTCCACAGAGGACTCATTTCTTTTCTCTCTTTCAGGTCCATTCAGGGCTCTCGTCGCCCTGTAACCTGGGTCCAGGCCGATGTCTCTCTGTCCGGTCTGGGAGGTCTAGGAGGTCTGGGAGGTCTGGGAGGTCTGGGGGGTCTGGGAGGTCTGGGAGGTCTAGATGAGGACCCTGAGGATGCTCTGTAGCTTGACCTATCGTGTGACCCTGTCCGTAGGCCTCGCAGGACATCACAGATACAGTCCACAGAGGACTCATTTCTTTTCTCTCTTTCAGGTCCATTCAGGGCTCTCGTCGCCCTGTAACCTGGGTCCAGGCCGATGTCTCTCTGTCCGGTCTGGGAGGTCTAGATGAGGACCCTGAGGATGCTCTGGAGCTTGACCTATCCCGGTCTTCCTCCAGTTCCGATTTCTGACCTGAGTCAGTATATTCCTTCTTGCCATCCGCTGCGTCGTTCGCTGACTCCGGGGGACAGCTCCCCCCCCCCCGTCTAAGAGTGTGGCACTGGTTCAGGTTTTGTCCCTTTACCAGCGCACCTTTACCAGCGCACATTGTTCACAGGCCTTTCGGACTGTTATCGCTCTTTGTTTGGCTTTAGGTATGAGAATGTTGTTGGTTCTCAGGTATACCAACATCCTCTTACTTCCGGCATGTCCAAGGTTATCATATACCTGTCTGTTCATGTGAGTAGCCTCGTCCTGTTAGCAATGGCTAGTTAGCCTGCTATTCGCTCCTGCTCGCAATGGCTATTTCAGCCTGCTATTCGCAATGGCTATTTCAGCCTGCTATTCACAAAGTAGAGTTTTTTCTACTTAAGTTCTGACTTTAAGTAAGCATTTAGTTACTTCAAGTCATGAGTAAACCTTTTTACCGTAATCACAAAAATATACTTTAAGTGTGATTCTTTCTCTGAGTAGAACCTTCTACGTTTTTGACTGTAAGAAAACATTACGTAACTTTTTAGTCATGAGTGATCTTTCACTGCAATCACAAAAATATACTTTAAGCGTGATTCTTTCTTTAAGTAGAACCTTCTACGTTTTTGACTGTAAGAAAACATTACATAACTTTTTAGTCATGAGTAAACCTTTTTACCGTAATCACAAAAATATACTTTAAGCGTGATTCTTTCTTTAAGTAGAACCTTCTACGTTTTTGACTGTAAGAAAACATTACGTAACTTTTTAGTCATGAGTAAACCTTTTTACCGTAATCACGAAAATATACTTTAAGCGTGATTCTTTCTTTAAGTAGAACCTTCTACGTTTTTGACTGTAAGAAAACATTACGTAACTTTTTAGTCATGAGTAAACCTTTTTACCGTAATCACGAAAATATACTTTAAGCGTGATTCTTTCTTTGAGTAGAACCTTCTACGTTTGGTTTTTTCAAATCTGTAATTAATTCTACTCCAGAGGCACCTGACAGCAGTCATTTCGGTTCATATTCTTTCGGCTTTTTATACCTATTTAAATAGTATAAAGCCCAACTCACTTGAACTCATTTTACCCATAGGCGCTGGTGAGTGTACATCTCATGCAGCTGATATGGCTGGTAGGGTGCTAACCCACCAAATGGTTGCTGTCAGGAAATCCCTTCTGAATGAAATAGATTACAAATTCACTTTACTTTACTCTGGGTTTAGAGCAAGGACGGACATCTTTACATATTATACTTAGAATATATACAAAATGCATGTAGTATTCTATGTCATGTTTCTTCCTAAATGACAATAACACTTTATATTATTCCTCTTGACAGATGAGCTGTATGTCAAGTGCAGTTTGCACTTGCTTGAGTCACTTGTGTCAGGGCCCCAGAAGGTAATTTCTCCCTTTGTTGCCCTCATCTCTGCTTGCTGCTCTGGGGTTAGTTTCTCCCCCATGTTTTCCCCTGGATCTTGACCGGGGGTCCTTGCTTCTCTTTCCATCATTTGGGCCTTTGAAGCCCCTTTGGTGAGCTAGCGTTTCCTTGTGCTAGCTTCTCTTGAGCTATTACTCAATATATTGAGTAATCAGAACTGTGTTCAGTTTCAGAGGTATTTAGCTCCCCATCTTGTTCAGGCTCAGACTCAGTTTCACCTAAGGGTGTCATCTGTGGCCTCGGGTTCTGATCCTTGATCTGAATGTCGCCATCCTCCTCTTCTGAGCCATAGAAAATGGAACAGTGCTCATAATTGATGTTTTTGGCCTTTAGGTACTCGTCTAGAGAGTTGAACGCCTCTATGTCAGTGGAGGGAGATACTCGTTTTGAGGTGGAGCCTGGCGCCTCATAAAGAGGAAGAATGACTACATCGTCTTCTTGGTTTTTTCCATTTCCACACTCGTCTTTGATAGTGCGTCGCAGTGTTCTTGAGCGAGACACATCACCCCTTACTGCCCCCGTTAAGCAGGTTGGCACCTTGCATGGCTGCCTCCGCCGTCTGTGTCTCTTAAGCCCTTGCAGGTTCCGGAAGCTCACGTAACACTGGTCACAGTAGTATGGTTTCTCTCGTGTGTGTACCATGTGGTGTAGTGTAAGGTTACGCTTCGCCTTGAAGCTCTTTCCACACTGGTCACAGCAGTAAGGTTTCTCTTCTGTGTGTACCGTGTGGTGAATTTTAAGCTCTCCCTTCGTCTTGAAGGCCTTCTCACACTGGACGCAACCGTAAGGTTTATTTTCTGTGTGTACCACGTGGTGACGTCTAAGGTGATCCTTCGTCTTGAAGCTCCTTCCACACTGGTCACAGCAGTAAGGTTTCTCCTCTGTGTGTACCGTGTGGTGTTGTTTAAGTTCTGCCTTCGTCTTGAAGGTCTTCCCACACTGGTCACAGCAGTAAGGTTTCTCTTCTGTGTGTACCACGTGGTGTCGTTCAAGATCTGCCTTTCTCTTGAAGCTAATGTCACACTGGTTACAGCAGTAAGGTATCTCTCCTGTGTGTACCACGTGGTGACTTTTAAGATCCCCCTTCGTTTTGAAGGTCTTTCCACACTGGGCACAGCAGTAAGGTTTCTCTTCTGTGTGTACCATGTGGTGTATTTTAAGATGTGTCTTCGTCTTGAAGCTCATGTCACACTGGTCACAACAGTAAGGTCTCTCTCCTGTGTGTACCATGTGGTGACGTTTAAGATCCGTCTTCGTCTTGAAGCTCATGTCACACTGGGCACAACAGTAAGGTTTCTCTCCTGTGTGTACCAAGTGGTGTCGTTTAAGCTCTCCCTTCGTCTTGAAGGTCTTCCCACACTGTGCACAGCAGTAAGGTTTCTCTCCTGTGTGTAACACGTGGTGACGTTTAAGGTGATCCTTCGTCTTGAAGCTCCTTCCACACTGGTCACAGCAGTAAGGTTTCCCTTCTGTGTGTATTAGGTGGTGATGTTTAAGGTAACGCTTCGCCTTGAAGCTCTTTCCACACTGGTCACAGCAGTAAGGTTTCTCTCCTGTGTGTACCATGTGGTGACCTTTACGCTCCCTCTTCGTCTTGAAGCTCCTTTCACACTGGCCACAGCTGTAGGGTCTCTCTCGTGTGTGTACCGTACAGTGATTTTTAAGCTCTCCCTTCGTCTTGAAGGCCTTTCCACACTGGGCACAACAGTAAGGTTTCTCTCCTGTGTGTACCAAGTGGTGTCGTTTAAGCTCTCCCTTCGTCTTGAAGGTCTTCTTACACTGGGCACAACAGTAAGGTTTCTCTCCTGTGCCAATTACTGCTTGCTGTACAGCCGGCAGCTCTGGATATTGTTATTTGCTTGGTTCTGTGAATTCCTCACTTCCCGCAAACGTTTCAGGGGACTCTGGGTGTTCCTCCCGTTCTCCTAGGTAGTCTAGACCCAGGTCGGGTATGGACACTCCCAATCCCTCATCCGAGGGTGATTCCTCCTCTATGATGTGGGAATGATTGTGAGACATCATGTTAGCACTGGCTTGTTAGCCGATGTCGTGCTAGTTAGCTTCCGTCTGGCTTCGGCCAGCTCATGGGTGTTAGCACTGGCTTGTTAGCCGATGGTGAGCTAGTTAGCTTGCAGTTCTGTGAACGGTCTTTTTGACTGCGCTTCACATCCAGTCTCTCCTCCTTACAAACAGTGTCTCTGGGCTAGGGAGCCCTCGCTTTTCTGTGAACGGTCGTTTTGACTTCGCTTCACATCCACACTCCCCTCCTTACAAACAGTGTCTCTGGGCTAGGGAGCTCTCGCTTTTCTGTGAACGGTCGTTTTGACTTCGCTTCACATCCACACTCCCCTCCTTACAAACAGTGTCTCTGGGCTAGGGAGCCCTCGCTTTTCTGTGAACGGTCGTTTTGACTTCGCTTCACATCCACACTCCCCTCCTTACAAACAGTGTCTCTGGGCTAGGGAGCCCTCGCTTTTCTGTGAACGGTCGTTTTGACTTCGCTTCACATCCACACTCCCCTCCTTACAAACAGTGTCTCTGGGCTAGGGAGCCCTCGCTTTTCTGTGAACGGTTGTTTTGACTTCGCTTCACATCCACACTCCCCTCCTTACAAACAGTGTCTCTGGGCTAGGGAGCCCTCGCTTTTCTGTGAACGGTCGTTTTGACTCCGCTTCACATCCACACTCCCCTCCTTACAAACAGTGTCTCTGGGCTAGGGAGCCCTCGCTTTTCTGTGAACGGTCGTTTTGACTTCGCTTCACATCCACACTCCCCTCCTTACAAACAGTGTCTCTGGGCTAGGGAGCCCTCGCTTTTCTGTGAACGGTCGTTTTGACTTCGCTTCACATCCACACTCCCCTCCTTACAAACAGTGTCTCTGGGCTAGGGAGCCCTCGCTTTTCTGTGAACGGTCGTTTTGACTTCGCTTCACATCCACACTCCCCACCTTACAAACAGTGTCTCTGGGCTAGGGAGCCCTCGCTTTTCTGTGAACAAAGCATGAAAGTGATTTTTGCATTGCAACTTCACCCAGCAGAATTTTCACAGTAATCACAAATATATACTCTAAATGCGACTCTTTCTTCGAGTAGAACCTTCTACAATTTTGACTTTAAGAAAACATTACGTAACTTTTTAGTCATGAGTAAACCTTTTTACCGTAATCACAAAAATATACTTTAAGCGTGATCCTTTCTTTAAGTAGAACCTTCTACTTTTTTGACTGTAAGAAAACATTACGTAACTTTTTAGTCATGAGTAAACCTTTTTACCGTAATCACAAAAATATACTTTAAGCGTGATCCTTTCTTTAAGTAGAACCTTCTACTTTTTTGACTGTAAGAAAACATTACGTAACTTTTTAGTCATGAGTAAACCTTTTTACCGTAATCACAAAAATATACTTTAAGCGTGATCCTTTCTTTAAGTAGAACCTTCTACTTTTTTGACTGTAAGAAAACATTACGTAACTTTTTAGTCATGAGTAAACCTTTTTACCGTAATCACAAAAATATACTTTAAGCGTGATCCTTTCTTTAAGTAGAACCTTCTACTTTTTTGACTGTAAGAAAACATTACGTAACTTTTTAGTCATGAGTAAACCTTTTTACCGTAATCACAAAAATATACTTTAAGCGTGATCCTTTCTTTAAGTAGAACCTTCTACTTTTTTGATTTTGCCAAATCTGTAATTTAATTTTACTCCAGAGGCTTTTGACAGTAGTCCTGTCTTCTTCGGCCGTTTAGCACCTATTTTGGTTAGTATAAATGCACATCGCCAGGGACGCCATGTTAAGCACCGGTCGTAAACCGAGGTCAGATTGATTATCCCATAACTCATTAGTCCGAATCCCAGCTTCAAGCAGCGTCCCGCGAAGTGTGGGACATCTAGGACTCAATTTGTCTATAACGTTCAGGGCTTAAACTCAGCAGACCTCGGCTCACACACAGGTACCCCCCGTCCCCTCCAGTAATACAGTTGATTGAATGGAGTTGCGGGGTATATTTTATTTTATTTGCACTGGGAAGGACTCTCTATATTCAGAGGAGGTCCATTTCCCTAATCCGTTACACGTATTATCACTATATGGCTTTACTTGATATATATTTCTCTCTTAGGCCTCCGTATGGATAAAGCCCCACTTCTAGAGTTTTTACATCATTAATACTCCGTCTGGCTAAAGCCTTACTCAGGAGGTTTTTTACATCATAAAAAGAAGGGGGTATATTTACTTTTCTTAATTTTGCTTTAATTTACTCGGTTCGCCGTTGAGTTTACTGTATGGCATTACTTGATAAAACCATTATACAGAATCCACCTTTAGTCCTTAATGCATAATCATATGTCTCCTTTTACTCCGTAGGGATAAAGCCACACTTCTAAAGTTTTTATGGTAAAACCAGGCTTACAGAACCCACCTTTAGTCCTTAGTGCATAATCCTATTATAGCTAGGGATAAAGCCACTTATTCTATTTTGCCTTAATGCATAATCATATGTCTCCTTTTACTCCGTAGGGATAAAGCCACATTTCTAAAGTTTTTACATCATTAATACTCCGTCTGGCTAAAGCCTTACTCAGGAGGTTTTTTACATCATAAATCATGCACATTACAGGCACATTATCATTATTATTATTATTATTATTATTATTATTATTATTATTATTACTGGTAAAGTTACAATGCAAAAATACATCTCCATGCTTACCCGTCTTTTTAATCAAAACGCAAAGGGTGAAGTTACAAGGCAAAACACATTTCATGCTTACCCGGCCGTCCGGCCGTCTGGTGTGAAGAAAGGATACAAAGGATATTTATAAAGAGGTATTTTTAATTAGAAAAAGCTAGTTACAAGAAGAGACTGAAGTGGAAAGTGTCCATTTCAGTTAAAATATGCACAGAACAAAACATCTCATCTGGTTCGGCTTGTGCCCCGTGTCTGGCAGCAGGATCTCCATTTCTCTAAAAAGTCTGATCTGGCACGGCTTGTGCCTCTTCCTATCTCTCCAGCTCAGTGTAAAAATCTGCCTGTGATCTCGCCAGTTGGCCCTTATAAAGGGCCCCATGGTCTCTTCTGCTTATTGGTCCAAATACAGCGCTGTCACCGTGATGTCATTTCACCAGCCAGTCAATGCACGGCTCGTGGGGACTGGCTCTACTCCCATTTTACTCCACTAGGCCGTAACTCGAAAAAGTAATTGTAACGTTTTCGCTGGAACAGACTCCCTTTGTTCTCTGCTGTGGAAAGTCCCCTCCATCCCCATCTCACTCAGACCCCACAAAGGGTTAACCAGTTTAATGCGTCTGCCGGCCGGAGAGCTCCGGAAACTCCCTACTGCAGGCTCAGAGATTGCATTCCGAAGGGCCCCCCCCCCCCCCCCCCCCCCCCTTCGTTCTCACTCGCCCCAACTCAAGGGGATGCAGACGAGGGAGACTGCTGGCTATATTCTATGCAGACCGGACAGGGTTAAACTGTGCCGACTTGCTCTCAGCTCAGGCCCGCTCTTCACTCTGACTGCACATTAACTGTAACATAGTTTTATAAGTGTATAAAGAGTATACAGGTCATATACATAGCTCCAATCATATATAATAAACATAAGAATATTATACAAAGTGTCACTCGTTGACTTGTGGCACTTTAACATGTGTTTACACATAACGTGTTTCTATTCCATTGTCCAGGAAGAATCTACAGACATTCCCCATAATCATATATAAGATCAGGATGTCATACCACCCAGTGTTACTTAGTTGGCTGTGACACTTTACATAAGGCATATTGACCGCCTACCCCCAGCCACAGACAATCGCTCACTAGACGACCTGTCAATCAAAGTGCAGTCCCTGGTGGGGATGCTGGGAGCTCAACGGGAGAAGGGCATGCATGAGCTGTACGCCAACTCTAACGTTGAGAGGATTTTGGAGAAGCTGCCACCCGCAAGACAGGAGCGCTTTCGGCGGCAGAGGGACTACCGAGATCCCGACGGCCCCGAGCCATCCCTCCTTGATCTGGCCGACTTCCTGGCGAGAGAGGTCAGCAGCTTACGACTGGACACCTTCGGGCGGAGCACGCCAAGCTCCAGAGAGGGACCCAGGAGAATAAGTGATGGAAGAAGATCGGTGACTGTCATGCACCAATCAGAGTCAGTACCGAGCAGTAAGAGTCACAGCACCCCCTCGAGAAAGGAGAAGTGGAAGATAGCGTGTCCCTACTGTGAGAAAGAACACTGGCTGTCACAATGTGACTCATTCACAAAGATGAATGCAGAAGAAGTGAGCCAATGGATAAAGTCCAACCGGCGCTGTTATCGATGTGCGCGGCCCCACATGGCAGCCGAATGCCGCCTAAAGAAAAGGTGCAGCCGGTGCGATGGAGCCCATCTAGATATACTACACGATAGTAACGGAAGACGGTCTATACCTGCACCACGGAGCGGCACCAAGGCAAGTGTCATGTACATTGACCCCGCCAGCAGCAACGGAGCTCAAGTGCTCTTAAAGGTAGTCCGTGTGACATTGAGCTACCAGGATAAAGTCATGGACACTTACGCCGTCCTTGATGACGGGTCAGAGAAGACCCTTCTGCTCGCCTCCGCTGCGACTCAGCTGGGACTGCGGGGGAGCAAGAACGAAATGACGATTCGGACAATAAGAAGAGATTTAAAGACGATAAAGGGCGAGAATGTCTCCTTCACTATCGCAGCCAACGGGCAGCCAGAGCGACGGTACAAGATCACAAATGCTTTCACCAGCCAAGAAATAGGACTATCGCAGTACACCTACCCTGTCACCAAGTTGATGGATAAATATGTGCACCTGCGCCAATTACCTATCCCGCTCATAGACGGCGCTACCCCGACCCTGTTGATAGGCTCCGACCATGCAGAACTCATAGTCCCGATTGACCGGGTCCATACAGGCCCCCGAGGCTGTCCTGCAGCAGTCGAGGCTCCCGCCTAGGATGGACATTGCAAGGCCCCCTCGCTAAATCTCTCAACCGAACAGCAGCCACTAGCTGCTTCCACTCCAGAACGACAGAAGAAGACACCACTCTCCTGCAGCATGTCGAGAGGCTATGGACCCTAGAGACAATGCCCTTTAAGAACGAAAGGAAAGACATTCGCTCTAAAGAAGACATTTACGCCATCAACCTACTCGAGCAGGGGACAAAGAGAGTCACAGTCGGCGGAGTGATGAGATACGCAACTCCACTCCTGAGGCGAGAGGGAATGCCCACCTTTCACGCAAAGAAAGACGCCACAGAGCGCTATCTACTGAACACAGAGCGGCGCCTAGCAAAAGACCCCGTTCAAGAGAGTGTGTACCGAGCTGAGATTGAGAAGCTAATCACAGCGGGACACGTAACAAAGATTGACATTAAAGAGGCCGATCAGACGACCGAATCATGGTACGTGCCGCATCACAAGGTCCATCACAATGGCAAGGATCGCATTGTGTTTAACTGAAGCTACCAGATCGGATCCCAAAATCTGAATAAAGAGCTCTTGCCCGGCCCCACACTCGGCCCCTCCCTACTAGGCGTGCTACTGCGCTTCCGCCAGGACAAGGTGGCTATAAGCGGGGATATCAAAGGGATGTTCTTGCAGGTGAGACTAGTAGAGGAGGACAAGCCTCTGCTACAGTTCCTATGGAGAGAGAAGATCGGAGATGAGAACCCATCCATCTACCAGTGGGAAGTACTCCCCTTCGGAACCACATGCAGCCCGTGCTGTGCTACCTTTGCACTACAGAAACACGTCACAGAGGACCCAGCAGCAGATGAAGAGGTCCAACACAGTGTGAAGAACAGTTTCTACGTGGACAACTGTCTACAAAGCGTCTCGACTCAAGAAGAAGCCTAGGCTCTCCTAATCAAGTTACGCGCCTCCCTAATCAAAGGAGGCTTTGATCTCAGGCAGTGGGCCAGCAGTGACCCGCACGCATTGCGCAGCCTCTCCTCCGCAGACAAGGCTGCCAGCAGCGAGACCTGGATGGCGACAATCCCAGGAGAAGCCCAAGAAATGACACTAGGATTAGTCTGGCGCTTCAAAACAGACTCGCTCCACTATAGACACAAACCCTTGGCTCCAGAGCAAGGAAGGTCGGCGGCGATACCGACCACCAGACGGAGTGTGTACAGAACACTCGCCAGACAATATGACCCGTTGGGATGTATTCTACCTTACACCACCAGGGCAAAGATGATTGTACGAGCACTATGGGACAAGGACCAGGGCTAGGACGACCCAATACCCGCACACCTTGCCTCAACATGGAGAGAGTGGGAGACGGAACTCCGCTCACTCCCAGGTGTCAATATACGCCGCAGCTACTTCCCATCCACAGTGAGGCCAGAGACATGCGAGATTGAGCTACACGTCTTCAGCGACGCCTCCGAAGTAGCCTATGGATCGGTTGCCTATTTGCATGCCCAAGAGATGGGAGGAGAGATACACACTGCTTTCATACTGGCCCGCTCAAGAATAGCCCCACGTAAGCAACAATCTATCCCACGTCTAGAGCTCTGCGCAGCCCTCGCAGGAGCGCATCTAGCCACGTTAATCCAACGTGAACTCACCATTCCGGTGCATAGAACAATCTTGTGGTCAGATTCCACGACAGTACTCACATGGATTAAGTCTGATTCATGCAGATACAAAGTCTTCGTGGGAGTCAGAGTCACCGAGATTCAAGAATTAACAGAAGAAGCAAGCTGGAGGTATGTGGATACCAAACACAACCCAGCTGACGTCATCACCCAGGGAATGTCCCTGGATGACCTAACCCGTCGCAACATCTACAGTGACGGACCAGCATTCCTCCAGCTCCCGGAAGGAGATTGGCCTACGCCCACCCCGAGGGAAGCAAGTAACGAGGAGGCTGAGAACAAGAAGCCTATGTTCTGTGGACTGAGCACTGTCGCCTCCACAGACCCCAACATAGATGACAGCATTACCCTAGAGAGTGCGCAACAAAGAACATTCCTGCGGCACCACCCAGAGATTCAGTCCACCACTGACATGTCAGCAGCTGACTACGAAGAAGCAGAACTTCTTCTACTACAACGAGCCCAGAGAGACTCGTTCCCCGATGAGCTAGACTGTCTACAGGGAGGAAACCCCGTCCCATCAGACAGCAGACTGATTCACCTGGCACCAGAGAGTGACGCACATAATCTCATCAGAGTGGGTGGTCGCCTGCGGAGAGCCCCCGATCTACCAGATGACATTAAGCACCCGATCGTCTTGAACAGCCGACACAAGGTCACAGAGCTGATCATAAAGAAATACGACGAGGATGTACACCACGCAGGAGCAGAGAGAGTCTTCGCGGAGATCAGACGTCGTTATTGGATATTGCAAAGGAGAGAAGCAGTACGGCGCTTCCAGCGAACCTGTCTAGACTGCCGTAAGTGGCGCGCGCAGCCCAGCATACCACGGATGGCTGACCTACCCCCCTGTCGCCTCCGAATCGGCGACAAGCCATTCCACTCCACAGGCATGGACTGCTTTGGCCCGTTGTATATAAAGAGAGGAAGAGGCACCGAGAAGCGGTGGGGTATTGTATTCAAATGCATGACCACCAGAGCGATACATATCGAGCTCCTTCCGACCATGAGCACAGACTCATTCCTTATGGCCTTCCGGAGATTCATATCACGGAAAGGAAAACCGTCTACATTGTTGTCTGATCACGGGACAAACTTCAAAGGCGGAGAAAGAGAGCTGAGAGAGAGCTTCCAAGCTATGGGCCCAGAACTTAAGACCCACCTCGCTCCAGCCCAGATTGACTTCCAGTTTAATCCCCCGAACGCACCCCACTTCGGTGGAACCTGGGAACGAGAAGTACGTTCTATAAAGACAGCCCTGTATGCCGTACTCGGAGCCCAGACTGTGGCAGAGGAAGTCCTAATGACAGTCCTCACGGAGATCGAGGGAGTATTGAACTCAAAGCCCCTCGGTTACGTCTCCAGTGATGTAGCAGATGTCGACCCAGTCACCCCCAACACACTCCTGATGGGGCGGCTGGACCCCGCGCTACCCCAGACAATGTACAGGCCCGAAGAAGCGAACGGCCGAAGAATGTGGAGGTACAGCCAAGTACTAGCTGACAAGTTTTGGAGCAGCTTCCTACTTCACTACCTACCGTCTCTACAGACCCGCCAGAAGTGGGTAAAAGAGAGAGACAATTTGACAGAAGGAACAGTCGTCATGATTATTGACCAGTCACTCCCCAGAGCTATGTGGCCGGCTGGCCGCGTAAGCAAAGTGATCACCGGTGCCGATGGCAAGGTCCGAGCAGCTGAAGTACTCGTCCAAGGGCGCACCTACACACGTCCCGTGGCGAGGCTCATAGAACTGCCCCGACTCCCAGATACTATCGATGATGACCATGACCCTATGACTTTGTGAGTTGACTGACCCTTACAGCGGACCTTGAGTGGTGGACAGTGCGGTTAATCTGTCTCTGCTTAGCTAATTAGGTGGGACTAATTAGGGTGCGGCTGTTGTGAAGGATCAGATTAAACCGAATATGTATATTTATTTATATATATATATTTAATTGTATTTGTATATCGTTTGATATCCCCTGTATATTCCTTGTACAATATGCATTGAATATCCCCGTTTCTACTAAACAGCCCATAATAGTTTCATTCTACCATTGGACGAGAACCTGGCGCCAGGTTGCCATACCCCTAGGTCCAAGTTCAATCGTGCCGCCTAACATGTCGAGGCAACCCCCGGTTCCGCGCAGTAATATGTCGGGCGAAATACGTATGGTACTATTTGTTCATAGCGCATATATATATATGGCGCTCGTAAAGTAGAACTTTCTTTTAGTCCAGTTCTTTACCCTCCAACAGAGTGACAGACGCAAAAGCCTCCCCACGACGCACGTGCGGTGTAGTAAGGCCTACTTGGCCCAGAATAGGCATTGAGATATCGTGTAGATTAATAGTTGAATGGTCATAGTTTGGCACCATACCGTCGAGTTGGACGTATTCTATTAAGCTAATAATAGTCTATTTATGTATGGTGCATCGTTCGGTTAGAGTTCTACAGTTATTAGTACCCCCATCGTTCCTGACGTTATCTGGACGCTTAACCAGGCTGGTCAGACCCCTAGTGGTGATTGCATCTGAGGAGCTCCGGGCCAAGAGCGACTGGACCTGTATATTGGATTACTCTACCCAGACGACGGCGAGCCTTCCACGGCTTGGATTATGCTTTGTGTGCTTTGATTATTCCATGGATAAAGGCCAACACTGCCGAGTGTTGGAATTACCCCCCGGAGAGGACTCCAGGTGAGGCGGCGCTCTACACGTGAGGTCGCACCACGTCTCTCCGTTGTGGACCGGCAGATACCGTTCCACAGAGGGTCCAGCTGTATTCGTCTGCGGCCCGAGGTTCTGTGGGCACCGTGTCCAAGACTTTGGATTCTCCCAAGACACCGTCGGCCAGATGGGATACCGCCAGCGGCTTCTCTAACCCCCCCCTCCTACTGTCTTACAACCAGCGGGACCCCCCCCCCCCTTAGTGTATCCAGCTATAATCATTTAAGTACCATCGCTATCGTTTCCTAAATATTCCAGGTTGTATACTTACTCCCTGCGCAACCAGAGATTGGACATTCAATGTTGATTTACCTACGAATACTCATTTGCCATAAAAGTGCATATTCCATATTTCAAATCATAAATGTAATTAAGTGATCGTTGTATACACCCTTTGCTGTATTAAACTTTCGATTTGGTACATTTGTGTTGGTTCGTTTCATCAGGTGGGAAAGTGTTCATCATACTTATATCTTGTACTGGGTGGCCAGAAGTTAAAGTACATGAGGTAGTGGTATTAAATATCATATCTAACAATACAGTCAGGGAATTGTACCCCTCAGTTACACTATGGATGACTTTAAATTGAATCAATTTGTACCTAGCATTGATCGAGCAAGTTTGGATTCTAGTCAAACCTTCATTCCATATGTTCTCAGACACCTCTAGATTCAACTCAGTGGACCAGGCATCTCTCAGATGGTCAGTGGACACAGAGGTGGAAAACAGGGACATAAAGCGAGATATCAGGTGTCTGGGCCCTCATTCATCAACGTGACGTAGAAAATGTTCTATTTCCACACGTAAGCACAGAATTTAGAATGCGTGCACGCACAAAAGATACGGGATTTACCACACGTGCGTACGCAGGTTCTACGCACACCTGTCATGATAAATATCACCTTGGCCCTGCGCCGAGGCTCGTGCACACTTTCACGTATTTGCATACCAAAACCGCCCCGATTAACCATATACGGTAATGGACACCCCCATGAAATGTGGAAAAATGGACTAAACCGAGGGTGTTGTACACTGTCGGATATTATATCTATTAACTTCCTAAAAGACCATTGCTGCCTGGACACCGCAAACACTAATAAAGACCATTAACCACTGTTTTGCCGTTGCCCGTTAGTGTCATTAATGCATGCTGGAATAAGAATGCCTTTCTTAATTTATTTTTAATATTAATAATTATTATAATACAATAAAAGACAGCTCCGTCTTTTAATACACATATATTGTACAGTAACGTCAAATAAATACTACAGTCCCCGCTGAAATAAAGGTTCTGCACGCACATACCAGCAGTGATCTACAGCATAAAAGATAGCCACTTTATAATACTATTCTGAGTAGATAATTCATCTGTATCGCAACAGAGTCACGGATCTGGTCGGGGCAGGTAGCATTATGTCGGGAAAATCCTTATGAAATAAACAAAAGTGAATTAAAGAATTTAAAAACAAGTTTAGCATATTAAATCGTTTTATAAGCTTTCTGAGTAGATAATTCATCTGTATCGCAACAGAGTCACGGATCTGGTCGGGAAAATCTTTATGAAATAAACAAAAGTGAATTAAGGAATTTAAAACGAAGTTTAGCATATTAAATCGTTTTATAAGCTTATAGCTTTTTTCTTGCTGATTTGAGAAGGGTCCAGCTGCAGAGCCGGAGAGCAACTCTCAGGGCCAAGATAGCACTTATACTATTTTGAGAGAGACAGCAGAGAGACAGACAGCAGAGAGACAGACAGACAGACAGATAGGGGGCTAACATATGTGTGTGTGTGTGTGTGTCTGTGTGTGTGTGTGTGTGTGTGTGTGTGTGTGTGTGTGTGTGTGTGTGTGTGTGTGTGTGTGTGTGTGTGTGTGTGTGTGTGTGTGTGTGCGTGCGTGCGTGCGTGTGTGTGACTACTAGTCTAATGGTAGAGACTCAGCCCCCCCCCCCCCCCCCCCTCTGGACCACCTCCTAGTAGAGACTTCTCTAGGAAGAAGACGAAGATGAGGATTAAGGCGAGACACTGCAGTTGAATAGGCAAATATACTTTTTTTGTTGATTTTGAGATTTTGTTATATTTTGCTTCCTAAACATGTCTTCTATGAAACTAGTGACAATAAAACGTCAATAACACACATTTAGTTTATTTTACTTCATTTTGCCTTATTGCATCCATAAATGTCCACATATTTAATGGGGAAGTGCCTCATTTGCATATATAAACATACATTTCAGAAAACTTGTCTCTACTAGGAGGTGGTCCAGAGGGGGGGGTTCTCTACTGGGAGGTGGTCCAGAGGGGGGGGGGTCTCTACTAGGAGACTAGTGGTCACACACACACACTGTGGAACAGTGTCTATCTGTCTGTCTGTCTGTCTCTCTGCTGTCTGTCTCTCCGGCTCTGCAGCTGGACCTTCTCAAATAAGCACGGAAAAGCTTTTAAGCTCATAGCTCCAATTTGGGTCCCAAATTGCGGTACAAATGAAGGAGGTGTCTCGGGTAGTGGACTCTAGTTAATATTATTTTCTCTCTGCAATTAGACTGCCCCTCATTCATTCATTCATCCCTATCTGATGCTATATCTGAAAACAGTTCCTGTGAGCGCAGTCAGTGCACCCGATAACGCTATATATATAAACCTGCATTCATTCGGAGAGAAAGACCTATTCCACATGCTATTTAGGGTTTGACAATAATTACACTAATATCGCTATTTCACAATGAACTATAATGAATTACGGGGGTCATACAGAACACGTCAGTCAAGATTATTTCCGCGTTGAAACTAATGCATGCAACTGATCTATGCCGTCCGTCTGCAGTCCCCATATTCTACCACTGGGCGTCAGCTACGCATGCTCCGAGCTGTGCGTAAATATAAGCACGAAGTCAAGTTCAAGTTGAAATTGATGAATCCCACACTTTGCTTAGAAATGGTTGTACGCACAGGTTAAGCACATATCTGTGCGTAAGTCACGTTGATGAATGAGGGCCCTGGAGTCTGGAGGGAGCTTCAGGAGATCATAGAATGGGCAATTCTCTGGCATGGTTTCAAAATGTGGAATATTTTCTTTGACATAGTGTCTGATTTGGAGATATCGAAAAAAGTGGGAGTTAGGGATGTTAAATTTTGTTTTCAGTTGGTCGAATGATGCAAACTGTTTGTCTATGTACAAGTCTCCAAGGGTCGTGAGTCCCTTGTCCCTCCAGACAGCAAACACCCCATCTGTCCGAGATGGCAAAAAGGAGTGGTTATGACATATAGGGGTATACAGACATTTGGTGGCTTGTGAACACCTCTTATCTGATTCAAAATCCTAAGTGAGTTCCTTAAGATAAAATTGTCACCAATTAGCTTTTGAGGGTATAGTAAAAAGGAATAAGGGTTTTATCTTATAAAACCATCTAACTACCAGTACTCTGCGTTGTGTTTCTAAATTCACCTTAAAACCTATTTACTTATAAAAACCATCACGGTCTTGTAGGACGGCAGCGGTAATAGAAGCATAAAATGAAGAGAAGAGAGTTGAGCTACTGTAAAAATCCTCCTTTATTTCAGCAGTCAAGAAGTGAAATAACAAGAACTTGTGTGCACTGATTCAAATATACCCGATACTATGCCATCAGCTATTCGTTTCAGACTAAAGAATACAATTAAAGAATGGTCTTCTGGTTCCTCGGATGGTCGTCTCTTCTTCCTAAGAACAAAGAGAGCCTGTTCTCGTTCTCAGCTCAAAGCCGCATCGCCGTCTGCTTCCGGTGGTGAGTTCAAAAAGCATGTCCGTCTGTGTGTGTGTAGCGTGTGTTCTTCCTGCTCCCGTGCAGGCTACTTTAACGCTTTGACTCCTCCCCCTAGAATACACTAGAACTTACGTCAGAGGGGATGAGTCCCTACTTCCGGATTGGCTAAAGCTTCACATCAGCCAGTTTGAACCAGGTCTGACGTCAGATATTACCTTATTTGGCTAGATGTAAATGTTGCAAGGCAGGCTGTTCCTTGTTTAGAGCTACCAGTTGTAATTCTCTAGTTTAGCGTTTAAATGTATCTGGCATTAGATTTATCAATTTATCAATCAAAGATTAATGCTTATTTTGATTATACATCTAATTTAGTCTTTCCACCGAATTTCTTAGTGTCCTAAACATAGATTTATACCTATTGTTGGTTAGGACCAGCTGTTTTACTTTATGTTTTCTAGATTAATATCTTTGAAGTTACTTTGATGCTTCTAAATAAATTACACTTGTTTACCAAATTCTAGACTTATTTTAAACCATATACCTTGCTTAACTCAACTTTAACTATAGTTAATAATGTCCTGTTTAGTCTTGATTTGATCAGTTCAATATTGTAAACAGATTGATTCTATGTTTCATCCTTAAGTAATATTAGTTTTCTGGTTGTTGTTTTCCAACTTTGACCAAATGGTTGTTCCTCTGTTACAGGCAAACAGGAGGAACTTTAAGAATAGATTCTGTCCCCACTATGACACCAGATGGCTCTTTGAAGTAAATAGCACCTGGGTGTTTCTAAACCTCCTAGTCTGGAAGCTGTTTTCAGAGCAGTTTTCTGTTTTTATAGTTGGCCTTATCAGTCACCAGTCGCTCTTTGAAGCAACGGAGCAGATGGTCCCCTTGGGATGTGTAGTTGGGGGAAGATAGTTAGCCTACTGTTTTTTATTGTTTACCTGGCAATCAAGCCAGCCTGAAGGCGGTAATCCTTCTATTTCAGGAAAGCCAGACTTACTGACTATATTTAAATACGATGTCTTAACAGTGACCTGTTATTTTCAGAGGACACTGGGCCTCACAGCAATATGTCACTAACAAATGTAACTATTTGGGGAAAATACAGAACTAAGGTGTTGTGCACTGGCTTTACAATCATCAGCTTCGTCCAGTAGCCTGTTGACCTATCTTGGCCTGTATCCATTAGGCCTGTAGGCGGAGCTCTAACCTAGAGCATGGGTTACACCGGGGTGGATGTGCCCCGGCGTGACACACCAGTTGGAGTGAAGGACTGAGCAAGTTAGCTCTTGGCATGAACGTGAATAAAGACAGACGCTGGTACTAAAGTGTCCATTACTTCTTCTTACTACGACATAACATATTGGCGACGACGATGTCGATGTTGAACCTAAGCCAACCGGCACCTTTTCTTCAAAACGGCGGAGAGCCAGCCATTCCATTCACGGCATGGATCCGCTCGTTCGAAAATTACCTACTAGCCATGTCCGAGAAGGAGCTACCTGACGCGCGCAAGCGTGCCCTGCTCGTCCATTGTTTGGGAGTGGAAGGACAAAGACTTTTCTATACAATGACGGTGGCAGATGATAAGTACGCCACAGCTTTAGCAGTTATTATAAAGTTCTTTACACGGGAAGTTAATGTAGTGGCGGAGCGCTACCGTTTTCGTCAACGTAGCCAACGCAATGGCGAGAGCACGGACCAGTACGTTGCCTCCCTGAAGGAGCTAGCTACAACTTGTGAGTTCGGGGGGATGGAAGAGGAAATGATCCGGGACCAGCTGGTCGAAAAGACCAACTCAGCATGCATCAGGGAGCGATTACTACTGGAAGTTCCACTGACACTGACCAAGGCTGTAATGATCGCTGCTCAGATTGAAACCGCGGTGTCGGAGGCAAAAGTCATGCTTCAGGGACAGCCGGAGAGCACGGTGGAGGCGGTCCAGTTTTCACGCTCGCGACAGTACAAGTCACAGCGGGGTAATTTTAATGCGTCACCGCAACCCTTGCCTACACAATCTATGCAGGGTAAGACATGTTACAGATGTGGCTCTCCTCAACACATCGCCAGCTTTGATGGATGCCCTGCTAGGGATGCACTGTGCAACACGTGTAAAAAGAAGGGACATTTTTCAAAAGTGTGTCGGGGTTCTAACAGAGTGGGTGAGGTAACCGAGTCTGAGATTGTACCGGAAGTGACTGTATTGTGCATGGTAGATGGTGCACGTTCGGTTGAAAAGATAGTGTGTACAGTGCAGGTTAGCACAGATGCACGAGACGGTCAGGACATTGAGCTCATGCTAGATACAGGTTCAGCTGTGTCTATTTTGCCCAGAGCGAGTTACATGCAATTATTCCCTAATGCATCTCTTACAACACCAAAGCTAAGTCTAGTCAGCTACGGAGGTAATGCAATCCCCGTTCATGGATGCTTGAAGGCTAGTGTCGCTTTTGGTGACCGCTGCACTGACGCAGAAATTTACATTGTGCAGAATGGGTCTCCAGTGTTAGGGAGGGACCTGTTTACTGCGTTACAGATGCAGATACTAGACGACAAGGTCACGTCAGCTCAGTACAACCAGACAAATTCAGTTGCGACCAGTGTTGAGAAAAATACACTTGGGTGTACAAAGGCATTCACACATAGGGTGAAAATACGTCCAGAAGTCAGACCGGTACAACAACCACTACGTAGGTTGCCATTCTCAGTTAGAGCAGCTGTATCCCAGGAGATAAAGAGACTGGTAGAGCAGGACATAATCGAGCCTGTAGAGGCATCTGAATGGATCTCACCCAGGGATATATATATATATTTTTTTTTTTTTTTTTTTTTTTTATACAGTCAACATATTCTTAAATAATAGCGCTGCCCGAGGCGGGGCATGATACAGTCAACATATAGCAAAAGAGAGAGCGAGAGAGAGCTCCCCTTTCTACAGTCAATATACAGTGTACAGAGAGAGAGAGAGAGAGAGACACATTGGAAAGAAATTGAAATGCTATTTGGCCCTAAACAGAGAGTACACAGTGGCAGAATACCTGAGCACTGTGACTGAAGATCCTTGAGCACAGCCTAGCCATCGAGAAAGGCCGCCATAGGCAGACTGTGTGTGTTAGAAAGAGAGAGAGAGAGAGAGAGAGAGAACATGTGTGTTTGTCATGTGTGTGTGTGTGTTAGAGAGAGACTATAGCATGTATGAGAGATTCAAAAGGACAAAGATCAACACTTAAATCCAACAAGAAGAGGGTCAACAGAGAAACCAAAGCAGCAAGGAGCCAATGGCCGACATGATCAGCTAAATAGGCTAGCCAGGTACTGTGACACCAGGCCACGTGACACACACAACTTGGCTACACAAACGACCATTCACACACAGCACATGTCGTATCTCCAAATGTTGTGAAGTAGCATATGTTTTGCCTGGAAAAAAACATCGTTATTAACAAAACATTCGGGAGGGGAAGGAAGGAAGAGTGGGGTAATGTCATCATGACATTTTCATTAATCCAAGTTACCTGCACGATGAACGCTGGGCGAAAGGCCGCAAGGTCTCCACGTTGACGAAAGGCCTCTCGCTGGCGGGACAAAAAGAAGCTATGGCCACTGGCCAGAGCCTTGTCATGGTGCAGGCCCGACTACATCTTCTGTCAAAGGGCCTGCTATTCTCAAGGCTAACTGATAGCATCAAACGAACGTTCCCAGCTGACGCTAAACAGCTAACTGGCTAACAGTTAGCTCACACAGTTAGCTACTAGTAGTATTAGCTAGACCAGTTTGGCTCCAAGAGAGAAAGAGAGATAGGGTCAGGTGACTCAGATCCACGGCGGGTACATAATCATAAGTTGACTCACCATAACGCAGTATCAACGTGGAAGGATACTTTCTTGGCCCCACGGTGTAATTTCGGCGTATTGCTGCCTAACAGATTTATCTGCTCACAAGTTCTCTTCTCCTTCTTTTGAAAAGACATCCACTCGCCTCGCCTGGTTAGCTAACGCTAGTTAGCATTTAGCTAAGCTAGCTACTAGCCGACATGGCTATACCGAAAGGCTCCGGCCATTTGTCCCGCTAGCGAGAGGCCTTTCGTCAACGTTCCTTGGTTGGTGACCGACCGACTGATAATGACCGACCTCTTTCTTCGTCTTGGCTATTGGGCATAACTAAGCATAGTCAAAAGCTGCACGCGCGAAAATGTCAAACGCAGCCGACTCACGCTGCCGGCGTACTGTCTACACATGATGTAAGTAAAACCACTCGCTTCGTTGAAACCAATGCTGCTGCAGAACCCCAGAGGCTGAGCTCCAATAGTGAGTATGTCTGCAGCTGCAGGACTGCAGACCCAGGAACAAGTCAGACACATTCTACAAACGTGTCTAATGTGAAATATATAAGCATATAAGCAAAACTAGATTTTAGGTCTGTGATGAAAAAGGGCCTCGCGGGAAGGGGGGCCTCGCAAAAAAAAAAAAAAAAAAAAAAATAATAATAAAAAAAATTAATAATTTTTTTTTTTTTTTTTTTTTTTTTGCGAGGCCCCCCTTCCCGCGAGGCCCTGTGCGACCGCACTGCTCGCACACCCCCTGAGGCGGCCCTGATCTCACCCATAGTCGTTACTACAAAGAAAAACGAAAAAGAATTACGCCTCTGTGTGGACCTGAGGGAGCCAAATAAGGCAGTAGTCATAGATGGGTTTCCACTACCCCACATGGAGGAACTGTTTACAGAATTGAGGGGCACGACACTGTTTTCGACATTAGACCTCCAGAGTGCGTATCACCAGGTTACACTACACGAGGACAGCCGTAGCTTGACGACATTCATTACTCATGATGGACTGTTTCGCTTTAAGAGAGTGCCGTACGGACTGGCATCGGCACCCAGCTGTTTCCAACGGATGATGTCAATAATCCTTAAAGGTCTGTCGGGGGTCCAGTGCTATCTCGATGACATCATTGTCACAGGTACATCAGTGGAGGAGCACGACAGGAACCTGACGGCGGTGCTGCGACGCATAGACGACGCGGGGCTCAAGCTCAACTACTCCAAATGTCACGTCAGGAAAACAGAGCTGACTTTCCTGGGGCACACAGTGTCAGCAAAAGGACTACAACCTGACGCATCTCACGCTGCTGCTGTGTCTGAGCTACCCCCACCTACAGATCTCATCAGGCTGAGGTCATTCCTGGGACTCACAGGGTGGTATTCAAAATTCATCCCAGACTACGCTGTTGTCGTGGAGCCGCTGCGAGCGCTGCTCCGAGGGTCAGCAACATTCGACTGGACTCCTGAGGCTCAGCAGAGTTTTGAGGCAGTTAAAGGACTCATAGTTGATAGCCCTGCACTCTCACTCTTTGACCCTGAGCTGCCCACGGTCGTCACTACAGACGCATCGGACTACGGTCTGGGCGCCATCCTCACCCAGATGCATCCGGACGCCTCAGAAAGAACTGTGGCGTTCGCCTCCCGCACGCTGTCCCAGGCAGAGAGAAAATATTCTACTGTGGAAAAAGAGGTGCTGGGCTGTGTGTGGGCAACGGAAAAGTGGAGGACATACCTGTGGGGAAGACACTTCACACTACGGACAGACCACAGTCCCCTGACCACACTGCTCTCTTCAAAAGGTCAAGGTAGAGCGGGCATGCGCGTGGCCAGGTGGTCCGCTAGGCTAATGTCATTCTGCTATGACATTCAGTACAAGCCCGGCAGAGAAAACGTTACTGCGGACTGCCTGTCCCGTCTCCCACTACCCGGCTCAGAACCTAGCCAGGAGGAGGATGTGGAAGTGGTAGCCCTTGTCTCTGATTTCTCAGCTATCACGGCGGCGGAGTTCAAAGCTGCATGCACTGCCTGCCCAGTGCAACTGAAACTACGTGAGATACTCACCTCCAGATGGCCTAAATCCGAAAAGGATCTAGACCCGGACCTACGGATGTTCTTCAAACTACAGAACGAACTCTCTCTACACAAGGACTGTGTCGTGCGAGGCCCATATAGACTGCTCGTCCCAGAGAGTCTACAGCCCAAACTGATCTCCCTGGCTCACGACACTCACCAGGGAATCGTGAGGACAAAACAGAGACTCAGAGAAGTATACTGGTGGCCTGGCATGGATGCCCAGGTTGAGTCGGCTATCAAAGCATGCAACACATGCCAGTCACATGACAAGTCGGCAGTCACACGCACCTCTCCACTGCAGCCTGTGCCCTATCCTACTGGGGCTTGGGAGAAACTGGCAATTGACATGGTGGGGCCCTTTGATAGAGCGCCCCTGGACTGTCGCTTTGCAATCACACTAATAGACTACTACAGTAAGTGGCCTGAGATAGCTTTTGTGCCACAGGTTACATCACGGACTGTGACAATATTCCTATCTACAGTTTTCAGCAGAGAGGGCAATCCGAAAGAGCTTGTCTCTGACAATGGCTCTCAGTTTGTGTCTCGGGAGTTTGAGGCGTTTCTCCAAGACAGGGGCATAGTGCACAGGAAGTCATCTGTGTATTATCCACGGGCAAATGGGGAAATAGAACGCTTTAACCACAGTTTGAAAGACAGCTTGCAGACGGCCTCGCTGGAAGGCAAGCAATGGAAGGAGTTTACAACAGACTTCTTACAGGCCTACCGGTCTACTCCTCACTCTGCGACACAGCACTCACCAGCAGAACTGTTGCATGGTTGAACTATGCGCACCAAACTCCATGTGGCTGGATTTCAGATTCCACAAGCCACACCACACTCGTCGGAGGACATAGCCGCCAGAGTAGCCGTGCAACAGGACAGAAGCAAGGCGTACACGGATCAAAGGCGAGGTGCGAAGAGTGTGTCATTCCCATGTGGCTCATACGTTCGGGTTAAGAAACCTGGCATTCTTCCTAAGACTCAGTGCAAGTTCTCCAAGCCACTCAAGGTGGTGGGACAGAAAGGGCCGCACACCTACATGCTGGCTGATGGACGCTGTTGGAATGCGTCCCATCTGGCACCGGTCTCTCTTTGGGGAGGAGAGGGGGACGGCGAGGGGTCGCCTTTGGACGGTGACATTACAACAGTGCCACCTTCTGACACACACACAGAACCTGTAAGACAGGCCAGGTCGAGACGAGCACCTGGGTGGACTCAGGACTTTGTGATGAGCCACTGAGAAAAGTGTTATGTAATATTGATATTAGTAATGCTGAAAGGTGAAAGAGTTAACAGTTCTGGTTAATTATAATTGTGGCAGACTTGAATACTAGTAATGCATAGAATTGAAATATGTATACAAATATACATGTCTGTTTTTCATAGGCAGGAATAAGAACGGTAGAGTAAATGTTCTTTTTACTGTTTAGCTTTAATGGACTCTATCTTAGTTATAACTTAAGAAACTAAAGAGTAGCCTACACACTTTGAAATGTTCTTTACTGTTTAGCCTTAATGGATTCTAAGTTACTGTTATAACCAGCCATGTAAGTGTTGTCTTATTGAGAAGGATATGTGGTGTCTCCATTAGGCCTGTAGGCGGAGCTCTAACCTAGAGCATGGGTTACACCGGGGTGGATGTGCCCCGGCGTGACACACCAGTTGGAGTGAAGGACTGAGCAAGTTAGCTCTTGGCATGAACGTGAATAAAGACAGACGCTGGTACTAAAGTGTCCATTACTTCTTCTTACTACGACATAACAAGACTTCATCATATTTTCCCACCCTTATTTCATAACAAGTTTGATCCGAGAATTCTACCACAAGGGTATTCTGTTTTAGAAAAAAGTTAAGTACAGAGAGAGGAGCCTTTTACTGATGTGGCTTCAATGTTTAGCCACAGGGGGGAATTATTAGATAGTGTCTCACCCGAGAGTCCCCTCTGCCAATATGTCAAAGCTCTAGCATTGGCTGCCCAATAATAATTCCTGAATACAGGGAGGCCTAGGCCTCCCTCCTGTGTTGGCTTCTGCAGATGCCCTTTTGATATGCGATGGGTTTTATATCCCCATACAAATGGGAAAATAATAGAATCTAGTTTCTTAAAGAATGCTGCAGTGAGGAAGATTGGCAGATTTTGAAATAGATACAAGAATCTAGGAAGAGACACCATCTTGATTGCGTTAATACGCCCCACCATAGATAAGGGCAGGGTCCTCCACTTCTCTATGTTGAGTTTTAACTTTGTGAGCATGTCAACATAGTTAAGTTTAAATAAGAGTTTGCGATTTCTAGATATTCGGAGTCCTAAATATGAAAAATGGTAATTTACTACTTTAAATGGTAGAGCCTTAAGAAAGTCTGAGTTCAGGCCGCCCGAGAGAGGCATGAACTCACTCTTACCCCAATTGATTGTGTAGCCAGAAAGCTTACCAAATGATTCAATGAAATCTAACAAGGGAGGAACAGAGGTTTCTGGGTCTGAAAGATATAACAATGTGTCATCAGCGTAAAGGCTCACCTGGCTTTCCATGTCCCCTATCTTAATGCCTCTGATATTGGGTGGCTCCTGATTCCGATCGCGAGGGGCTCCAGAGCAATGTCGAATAGTAAGGGAGAAAGCGGATCGCCCTGTCGGACCCCACGTTGCAAGTCAAAAGGTCCAGATTTATCATTATTAGTGAGGATGGAGGATGTCGGGCAGAGATATAGTATTTTGACCCATGCAATAAAATAGTCTCCAAATCCAAATCTTTTAAGTGCCTCGAGCATGTAGGGCCACTCTATTTGATCAAACGCTTTGGCTGCATCTAAGGACAAAATGGCCACTCTGGAGTTGTCCTCGTGGTTGGTATAAACATTGTTCAGGAGCCGACGCACATTACAAAATGAAAATCTGCCTGGGATAAACCCTGTTTGGTCAGGGTGTATAATTGATGGAATATGTCTCCCTAATCTATTGGCTAATACTTTTGTGATCGATTTTTGATCAAAATTAAGGAGGGCGATGGGCCGGTAGCTCCCAGACTCTGTTTCCTCCTTGCCTTTCTTCAGTAAGATACATATATTTGCTTCATACAGAGAGTTCGGAAATCTGTTATTCTTAATAGTAGTAGAGTAGGATTGGGGCAAGTGTCTTGTGAAATGTCTTGTAAAATTCACAGCCAAATCCATCTGGGCCTGCTGCCTTACCAGAGGGGAATGACTTAATTGCCTCAACTAGCTCACTCTCTGAAAAATCTGAATCGAGTTCTAACCTGGATGACTCATCCAGTTTTGGCAGGTTGAGGGAGTCAAAAAAATTGTAAAGTCTGCGTTAGTGGCATGAGACTTTGTTTTGTATAATTCTGAATACAATTCTTTAAAGCGGTTGTTTATTTCCTTAGGGTTAGTTAACAAATCACCTGTTTTAGATAAAATGTTGTGGATTGCACGGCTCGCCTGTGCTCCTTTCAACTGTCTGGCCAACAGCCTCTCTGGTTTGTCGCTCAGTTCGAAATGTCTCTGTTTGAGCTTCAATAAGAGTTTACCGATGTTTCCAATAAGAATGCGGTTATATTCATATTTTAAATTCAAGATCTTATTATAGTCTTCTTGCAAAAGAGAGTTCCTGTAAGTCTGTTCAAGGGTCGGGAGTGTGTTTTCGATTTCCACCACACGATGGCGCTGTTCGCTTTTTTTTTTTACTTTCAAAGGAAATGATATGACCTCTCATTACTGCTTTAAGAGTCTCCCAGAGTATGGAGTCTGAGACCTCCCCTGTGTCATTGAACTCAAGGAACTCCTCCAAGTGAGCTGTCATACAATTAATAAACTCTTGGTCTGTGAGCAGCCACGGGTTAAAGCGCCAACAGTAGCTTTGTTTGGGCAAAGCAAGCTTTATTTCTAGTGAAACTGGACTGTGATCCGATATTATTATATTATGATATTTGTTATTCACAATGTTAGTTATTCATTTTGCATCCACTAAAAAATTATCAATTCTCGTGTATGACTTATGGACATGCGAGAAAAACGAATAGTCTTTGTCCGTTGGGTGTTGTAGTCTCCAGGGCCCTCATGCATCAACGTGTTCTACGCACAGATCTGTGCGTAACCCGTGCGTACGATCATTTCTAAGCAAAGAGTGGGATTCATCAACTTCAACTTGAACTTGACTTCGTGCTTACATCTACGCACATTTCGGACCTGGCGTACCTCGCGCCCAGTGGTAGAATATATTATTACAACAAGGAAATGAGCTTCTGTGCATAATAACACTGGATGTTCTATGAACCGTAGTTCATTATAGTTCATTGTAAAATAGCAACAGTAGTGTAATTATGGTCAAAACCCTATAAATAGCATTTGGAATAATAGATCTTTCTCTCAGAATGAATGCAGCATGTCATATATGTTACGATGAATTGAAAATGGGGGACCCTGATGTAAACAAGACGAAAGTCTTTCTCTGGTCTGCATCCCCTTAACAATTGTATGTATTGAGCTGTACTGTACTGTACCCATTCTGCAATCTGTTAATAAAGTTCTCATTCATTCATTCATTCATGGTTTATATAGCGTTATCGGAATATACGGGGTGTAGGCTATTGACTGACTGCGCTCCGCGTAGCTTGATTGATTGATTGATTGAAAAGTTTATTAACAGATTGCAGAATGGGTACAGTACAGTACAGCTCAGTACATACAATTGTTAATTGGGGATGCAGACCAACTTTCGTCCTGTTTACATCAGGGTCCCCCATTTTCAATTCATCATAAATCATAAAGCTCAACTCGTTATTATTTTGCGCACAGACCGCCGAAACACGGGAACGTTTTGATTATATTCAAAAGGCTTTACGTTAAACGAAACAAGTGGAATTTCGAAGCTGTAAGCAGAATAAGTCATGAATATAGTGTTCTTCCCCCTTTTTACTGTACAAGAAAGAATAGAAAACGCATTGCAATGACACCATGCAGATAGTGGACAGACTATATGATGGAATTCAAGTTCATGTATTGAAAGGCAGGATACATCATACATGCAGTGAGATTCATTGTTCTTGTATATGCTCTCGTATTATATTGTTTATATAGGCTACCCAATACTGACATCAAAATAGATTGTAGTAGTATGCCTCTAGAAATCATGCAGCAGGTAGAAAATTGACGGGAGATCCATCGCGATTTGGAATAGAATTGAGGAGAACTTTAATCCGTGGGTATTAATCAAACAACACGGGAAAAGGCAGTCATATTCCAGCGCGGTCTTTATTAGCCGACAACAAAATAGATGCCTCTAAAAATCATATAGCCAATCGAACACAACTAATAAAGGCATTCATATTGTACAGCACGGTTATAATGACACACAACACAACCAACGCCAAACAGTGGTCAACGAACGGTCTTTATTAGTATTTTGAGCTGTCCAGGCAGAATTGCAGCAATGGTCTTAGGGAGCCGTTGATATCTGACATCACCGTTTACAAATCCGCCTTTTATTTATCCACCTCCGTTACGAGGACCTCCACCTCGGTGTCTGTGTAGTTTCTCTTTTTCGTTCGCTTTGCCATCCTCCAACATTCCACGCACAGGGATTCCCTCATGGTATTTGAAGGGGAGGGCCTGACCATATTTGGTTGGTCGGGGCGGTTTTGGTATGCAAATACGTGAAAGCGTGCACGAGCTGCGGCGCAGGGCCAAGGTGGGATTCATCATGACAGGGGTGCGTAGAGCCTGCTTACGCACGTGTGATGAATGCCGACTTCCCTGTGCGTGCGCTAGTTCTAAATTCCGTGCTTACGTGTGGAAGTAGGTCAAGGTCAAAGTCCACGTTGATGAATGAGGGCCCAGATATCTACTATGTTTCTAGATTTAATTAAATTATTTAATGTTAGGACAGAAGCTATTGCTGTTGGGGTGCGGGAGGAGAGTCTATCCAGATATGGGTCAAGGTAGCAATTAAAGTCTCCACCCATTAATAGATTAGTGGTGCCTAGGTCTGGAATTAAATCAAATACTTTGCGGAAGAAATTTGGATCATCAGTGTTTGGGCCATATATGTTCAATAAAGTGATAGGGAACGAATGTATGTTTCCAGTAATCATAATATACCTGCCATTTGGATCTGTGACTATTGAGGAAAGCTGGAATGGGATATTCTTGCGAAAAAGAATAGCGACACCTCTAGCTTTGGATGTGAAAGGTGACTGGTAAACTTGAGATATCCAGTTAGCCCTCAGTCGCCTCTGTTCTGTAGCTTTTATGTGAGTTTCTTGTAGAAACATTATGTCAGCGTTAAGAGACTTTAAATGCGCAAACACTTTGCCCCGCTTTAGAGCTTGCCCAAGACCGCGTACATTCCACGAGACCAGCGTTAAGTTATTCATATCTGTCTGATTTATACGAGTGGATCCTGACATGTAGGCTATACAATTGAAATAATGAGAACAGCCTGGAAAAGCACACTAGAATGAAAATTAAACAATGAGTCTGGCAGCTCTGGACAACATTCAACACAAATAACCCCCCCCCCCCTCCCCCCTCCCCCCCGGAAGACGGTCGCGTGGGTAGAATACCATAGTATTCTTATTCAGGGCCGCCTGAGAGAAATACGAGGCCCTGTGCAAGATTTAAACGCGAGCCCCCCCCCCCCCCCCCTTAAAAGGTTAAAAAAAAAATATATATATATATATATATAATTTTTATTTTTTTTCTTCTCTTATACAGTCAACATATTCTTAAATAATAGCGCTGCCCGAGGCTGGGCATGATACAGTCAACATATAGCAAGAGAGAGAGCGAGAGAGAGCTCCCGTTCTACAGTCAATATACAGTGTTATCGCTGCACAGACCCGGCAATGCCCCTGACCCTCCACCAGAGCAAGGCCAGAGAGAGAGAGAGAGAGACACATTGGAAAGAAACAACCCAAAACCAGAGCAAATTGAAATGCTATTTGGCCCTAAACAGAGAGTACACAGTGGCAGAATACCTGAGCACTGTGACTGACCCAATAATAAGAAGATCCTTGACTAGGTACAGACTCAGCGAGCACAGCCTAGCCATCGAGAAAGGCCGCCATAGGCAGACCTGGCTCCCAAGCGATGACAGACCCACTGCACACAAGATGAGGTGGAAACCGAGCTCCACTTCTTAACAACCTGCCCACTATACCAAGACATACTTCCCACAAATTGCAAACACCCAAAGAGACTTTGAAAACATCGACAATAACTCAAAACTCCCATACCTACTGGGAGAAATACAAGAATGTGAAATAAAGCCCATTTGAATTGAAGAGAGCGAGATAGATAGAGCATGTCTGTGTGTGTTAGAAAGAGAGAGATAGAGAGAGAGCTTGTCTGTTTGTTTGTGTGTGTTAGAGAGAGAGCATGTATATGTGTGTTAGAAAGAGAGAGAAATATATAGAGAGAGAGCATGTCATTTTGTGTGTTAGAGAGAGATATAGAGCATGTCTGTGTGTGTTAGAAAGAGAGAGAGAGAGCATGTGTGTGTGTGTGTGTTAGAGAGAGAGCATGTATGAGAGAGATAAGCAAAGATGAGCCCCTAAAGGATATTCAACTTTTAATGGAAGAACAAAACAGAAGGAAAAGATAACTTCACAAAGGCAACATGAATATACATAGATCCAAAAGGACAAAGATCAACACTTAAATCCAAAGAGAAGAGGGTCTATACCAGAGAAAACAAAGTAGCAAGGAGCCAATGGCCGACATCAGCTAAATAGGCTAACTGCAAATAGAGTAGCCAGGTACTGACACCAGGCCACACACCGTTAGCTACTACAACAGCTAGCCGGCCCGTTTGGCTCAATATAACGTTAGCTACGTTAGCTAGCCGGCCCGCTTTGGCTCAATATAACATTAGCTACAACAGCTAGCTGGCCCGTTTGGCTCCCGAGAGAGAGAGAGAGAGATATATCCACGGCGGGAATAGAATAGAGTGCATTAAAAACTCACCAAACGTCCAAGAGGATGGAGACAACCGCGTGGAGTTGACGAAGTTCATCTGCCGAATGACCGTCCTCTTCATCTTGGCATAACAATGCTGCACGCGCTCTCTCTAGGTTAGCTAACGCTAGTTAGCCTTTAGCTAAGCTAGCTACTAGCCGACATCATCATGGCTATCCCGACTGAACCACACGTTAGCACTCGATATTATAACGTAGCTAAAGCTAACTAGCTGTCCCTGCCTTTAGCTAAGCCGACATGGCTAGCCTGACTGAACTGTCTAACATGCAACAACTTTCATCTTCAGTCCATCTGCCGAATGACCGTCCTCTTTGTCTTGGCTAGCATAACTAAGCATAACCTCCAAAGCTGCATGTGCGAAATAGTCAAACGCAGCTGACGCCGGCGTACACATGATGTAACCCCTCCCTTCGTTGAAACCAATAGTATGTCTGCTGCAGAGCCCCAGAGCTCCAATAGTGAGTATGTCTGCTGCAGAGCCGCAGAGCCAGGAACAAGTCAGACACATTCTACAAACGTGTCTAATGTGAAATATATAAGCATATAAGCTAAACTAGATTTTAGGTCTGTGATGAAAAAGGGCCTCGCGGGAAGGGGGGCCTCGCAAAAATAATAATAATGAATAAAAGATATTTTCTTTTCTTTTCTTTTTTATTTTTTTTGTGCGAGGCCCCCCTTCCCGCGAGGCCCTGTGCGACCGCACTGCTCGCACACCCCCTGAGGCGGCCCTGTTCTTATTCCACATAGCCATCTCCCTACCTCCCATTTTTTGCCTATTGCAGAGTTGTGACATGTTAGCTGGTCAAACAGCTCCCTCTACTGGTCTCCCTGTGTTAGTAACTATCCAATGCATTATCAAAAAACTAAATTGGAGGGGAAACAGGGAGATCAATTATTTTTCCTTTTCTTTCTTTCTTTAATTTATGGTAAATTATATTGGGTAAGGAGAGTAATGCTATGGGTGATACTATCGTCCCCATCAGTCATGGTGACCACAGCGCCATCCACAGCAACACTACTGGTAATAAAGATAAAATAAAATAAAGAAACCAGCAGTAATAATTCACCCAGCACAGTTACCACTATATCTGTCGCTAATAACATAGATTGTAATAATAATAGCAAAACAAATATATGAATAATATAAACCATATATAGACCAAGTTATATTGGGTAAGGAGAGTGATGCCATGGGTGATATTAACGTCCCCATCAATCATGATGACAACAGCACCATCCACAGCAGCACTAATGGTTAGAAAGGAAAGTTATCATATATTTTTTTTTAAACCCATGAACAGTGCCAAGCAGAAGAGGGTTTCATATTACTCCAAGTCCATGTGGCCACGTTAGACTGAAATGTTCACAATATTTTCAGCTGACCAGTGTGAACAGCGCCACCATGGGCATACCTGTGTTCTGTATGATGTGTACAGTATGTACAGTAGTAGACAGCCTCGTCCTAGGTCGGCGCTGGTGATGAATGTGCCTCCGCGTCTAGCGTGGGTTGATCTTGGTTGTGTAGAAGTCCATTGCCTCCGATGCTTCGGTGAAGGAGTGAGTCTTATCCTTGAAGGTGATGAGCAGCTTCGCAGGGTGAGCCACCCCGTAGCGCAGTTTTGTTTTGCATAAGAGTGATCTGAGCTCATCAAAGGAGGCTTGCTGCTTGCGTTGTTCTGCTGTGGCATCACGGAAGATGCTGATTTTATGTCCTTTGTACTGTAGCCCACATGGCTCTTTAGCTTTCCCACCGGCAAGACGCACAACCTTCTGTCTTATATCAGAGTTGTTGAGTTTAGCGATTAGGCATCGCGTCTTGCCTTTATTTGCTCCGATGCGGTGAGCGATATTGACCAAGTGAGGTGGACGTCCTAGATCTTGACCAAAAAGTTCGCTCAGCATTTCGTTTACAAACAGTGTCGGGTTGCCTTGTTCTGTTCCTTCTGGTAGCCCAAAGATTCTCACGTTGAGTCTTCTGCTGTGGTCCTCAAGCGATTCCGTCTTCTGTTTTAATGATTTAACAGTTGTAACAGCCTTTGATCAGTGTCATTGGCAGCCGTCTCAAGAGAGTCAATCTTGTCCAGGCATGATGTTACCTTTAGCTGGATTTTGTTTAGATGATCCTTGATTGGCTTTAGATTGGCTTCGAGTCCTGTAGCAAGTTCTTCTCGTACAATTGTTCTCATGAGCACCGCTAGGTCAGCGTTCTCCATTGTGATCTTTGTTTGTGCACGCGTGGACATGTGTTTGTTCAAGGACGATTAGATCGTTTTGAAAGAATCTGCTTACAAAATAAAAGGAGCTGATAAATGTCGAGGTGAAGTCAACTTAGTTTCTGTTCATTATGGGTTCAAAGATAGTGATAATTTGAGGGTTTGCTGCGACACGACGCAAGCTGTGTTCAGTCCATGCCACCGGAAGTCATCTGTCAAGCACCAATGACCCATTTTAAGGGTCAAAATAACCCAACCTCCAAGTTGATTTGACCCTGTCTTGGGTTATATTAACGACCCATTTTAAGGGTCAAAATAACCCAAAGTCCAAGTTGATTTGACCTCATCTTGGGTTATTTCAATGACCCAATTCATTGGTCAAAAAGGGCCCGACCAATGCGTTGGTTATTTTGACCCATCATTATGGGTTATTTAATTTGACCCATAACAAGACAAGCACATAAGCAAAGAAAGAATGTTAAATACAGGTGAATCTTGGGTTGAAAGCAAATCATAAGCAAGATAACAGGTTGATACCAACTATACAAGGGAGCCACATTAAATCAAGCTTTTTTTTCTTATGCCAATGGAACGTGCAATGACATTTTGGAGTGCTCAAAACAGTGGTTTTAAATGAGTGAAACCTCAATGCCTTTCGAGTTTAAATAGAGGTTATGGGGGCCTGGGGGACTTTGGTTGTCAGACCTTGGCTTGGTGGTGGTGCAACCAAACTCTGTGGGTGCAACCTACGTTTGCTGGTTTGCCTGCCCCGCTAAGCCAATGCGAAGGACGAGGGGGGCTGTGCTTCCTGTTCTGCCCCCTTGCAAATGGGTGTAGCATTCCCTGAGGGGGAGGACCTGCGCATTATATGGCTTTTTTTGCTTACCTTGCTTCCTCTAGAACTCCACCCCTCTTTTGCGGACTCCAAAAGCGGTACTGCTGGTTCTGGTGAGGGGAGGTACTGGTGGTTCTGGTGAGTGGCGGTACTGGTTCTGGTGAGGGGAGTTACTGCTGGTTCTGGTGAGGGGAGGTACTGCTGGTTCTCGTGAGGGGAGGTACTGCTGGTTCTGGTGAGGGGAGGTACTGCTGGTTCTGGTGAGGGTAGGTGGTGGTTCTGGTGAGGGGAGGTACTGGTTCTGGTGAGCGGAGGTACTGCTGGTTCTGGTGAGGGGAGGTACTGCTGGTTCTGGTGAGGGGGGGTACTGGTGGTGCCTCCTCATTGATATCTTGATCTGAAAGACAAAGATAGAAAACAAAGAAAGACTTTTACAGTAATTTCAGTGCCATCCAGTGGCAGCAAACGCCAACACAGGATCAGGCTGGCAGGACCAGAGACCAGGACAAGAACAGGATGAGAACCAAGATGAAGAACAGAATAATGTGTGTGTGCATGCATGTGTGTTGAAACCCTACTGAACAATACTGCTTAGTCATGGAAACATTTTCATGGTCAAGAAAGTAAAAATTCTCACCTTTAAACTGTCTGTGAGCTCTGGCAGCTGCCACTCAATTAGTAGTCCACCATATTTGTCCCAACCTAAGACAAGCGCATATAAGCAAAGAAAGAATGTTAAATACAGGTGAATCTTGGGTTGAAAGCAAATCATAAACAAGATAAGAGGTTGATACCAACTATACAAGGGAGCCAAATTAAATAAAGTTTTTTTTCTCATGTGCAATGACATTTTGGAGTGCTCAAAACAGTGGTTTTAACTCGACTTTGTAAATGAGGGAAACCTCAATGCCTTTCGAGTTTAAATAGAGGTTATGGGGGCCTGGGAGACTTTGGTTGTCAGACCTTGGCTTGGTGGTGGTGCAACCAAACTCTGTGGGTGCAACCTACGTTTGCTGGTTTGCCTGCCCCACTAAGCCAATGCGAAGGACGAGGGGGGCTGTGCTTCCTGCTCTGCCCCCTTGCAAATGGGTGTAGCATTCCCTGAGGGGGAGGAGCTGCGCATTATGTGGCTTTTTTTGCTTACCTTGCTTCCTCTAGAACTCCACCCCTCTTTTGCGGACTCCACAAGCGGTACTGCTGGTTCTGGTGAGGGGAGGTACTGGTGGTTCTGGTGAGGGGAGGTACTGCTGGTTCTGGTGAGGGGAGGTGCTGGTTCTGGTGAGGGGAGGTACTGGTTCTGGTGAGGGGAGGTACTGCTGGTTCTGGTGAGGGATGGTACTGCTGGTTCTGGTGAGGGGAGGTACTGTTGGTTCTGGTGAGGGGAGGTACTGGTGGTTCTGGTGAGGGGAGGTACTGGTGGTTCTGGTGAGGGGAGGTACTGCTGGTTCTGGTGAGGGGAGGTACTGGTTCTGGTGAGGGGAGGTGCTGGTTCTGGTGAGGGTAGGTACTGTTTCTGGTGAGGGGAGGTAATGCTGGTTCTGGTGAGGGGAGGTACTGCTGGTTCTGGTGAGGGGAGGTACTGCTGGTTCTGGTGAGGGGAGGTACTGGTGGTTCTGGTGAGGGGAGGTACTGCTGGTTCTGGTGAGGGGAGGTACTGGTGGTTCTGGTGAGGGGAGGTACTGCTGGTTGTGGTGAGGGGAGGTACTGGTGGTGCCTCCTCATCGATATCTTGATCTGAAAGACAAAAACAGAAAACAAAGAAAGACTTTACCAGTAATTTCAGTGCCATCCAGTGCCAGCAAACTCCAACACAGGACCAGGCTGGCAGCACCAGAGACCAGGACAAGAACAGGATGAGAACCAGGGGTGCAGTCGTAATATGGGCGAAGGCCAAACGCCCGCGCAAGCGCACGCGTGCACGTGCACGCGCATACATGTTCCCTCTGTTGCGCACAAAACAGATGATACACCTTGTCTCATCCTTCCAGTGAAGTCGGGGGATCAAGCAACCCCCCACAACACCTACAGGGCTTGTATTTGGTTGTCGGTATCCTATTATTATGCAAAGTCTAGGTGATAAGTGGCGCGACGAGTCATCTTATCACCTAGACTTTGCATAATAATAGGATGCGCGCACTTCGGCCTCAGTGACGAAGGCCAAACGCCGTTTGACCGTGTTTGCCCAGCACTGCACCCCTGATGAGAACCAAGATGAAGGACAGAATAATGTGTGTGTGCATGCATGTGTGTTGAAACTCTACTGAACAATACTGCTTAGTCATGGAAATATTTTCATGGTCAAGCAAGTAAAAATTATCACCTTTAAACTGTCTGTGAGCTCTGGCAGCTGCCACTCAATTAGTACTCCACCATATTTGTCCCAACCTAAGACAAGCACATAATAAGCAAAGAAATAATGTTAAATACAGGTGAATCTTGGGTTGAAAGCAAATCATAAGCAAGATAAAAGGTTGATACCAACTATACAAGGGAGCTAAATTAAATCAAGTTTTTTGTTTGTTGCCAATGGAACGTGCAATGACATTTTGCAGTGCTCAAAACAGTGGTTTTAACTCGTCTTTGTAAATGAGGGAAACCTCAATGCCTTTCGAGTTTAAATAGAGGTTATGGGGGCCTGGGGGACTTTGGTTGTCAGACCTTGGCTTGGTGGTGGTGCAACCAAACTCTGTGGGTGCAACCTACGTTTGCTGCTTTGCCTGCCCTGCTAAGCCAATGCGAAGGGCGAGGGGGGCTGTGCTTCCTGTTCTGCCCCCTTGCAAATGGGTGTACCATTTGTGTACCATTCCCTGAGGGGGCGGAGCTGCTCATTATATGGCTGTTTTTGCTTACCTTGCTTCCTCTAGAACTCCACCCCTCTTTTGCGGACTCCAAAAGCGGTACTGCTGGTTCTGGTGAGGGGTGGTACTGGTGGTTCTGGTGAGGGGAGGTACTGGTTCTGATGAGGGGAGGTACTACTGGTTCTGGTGAGGGGAGGTACTGGTGGTTCTGGTGAGGGGAGGTACTGGTTCTGGTCAGGGGAGGTGCTGGTTCTGGTGAGGGGAGGTACTGGTTCTGGTGAGGGGAGGTACTGGTGGTTCTGGTGAGGGGAGGTACTGCTGGTTCTGGTGAGGGGGGGTACTGGTTCTGGTGAGGGGAGGTAGTGCTGTTTCTGGTGAGGGGAGGTACTGGTGGTGCCTCCTCATCGATATCTTGATCTGAAAGACAAAGACAGAAAACAAAGAAAGACTTTTACAGTAATTTCAGTGCCATCCAGTGGCAGCAAACTCCAACACAGGACCAGAGACCAGGACAAGAACAGGATGAGAACCAAGATGAATAACAGAATAATGTGTGTGTGCATGCATGTGTGTGTTGAAACCCTACTGAACAATACTTAGTCATGGAAACATTTTCATGGTCAAGAAAGTACTAGCTCTTCAGCATTGAAAATATTAGCAGCCTGATTTGGTACGTTAGGTGGCTGGGCCAGGGCCTGGTTGTCGTTATGTTCTCCTTGCAAGTGCTTTCTGTAAGACAGAATGAAAAAAAAATTTCTGCTACAAACTCCCTCACAACATTGGATATAAGTGGGCCTTTTGCATTTAAAGCATGTATACGCCATTTGCCTCGATATGTTAGAACTCTTAACTTGGTGATCACTTACAAATTCTCTGTAAAGTTTTGAGAATTTGAGCCGGGGGCCTATTTTGGGGATGAGGAGATTGTTTCGTCATCTAAAAGTTGAAACGCCTCCTCATCGATATCTTTATCTGAAAGACAAAAGACAGAAAACAAAGAAAGACTTTTACAGTCCAGGCAACAAACTCCAACACAGGACCAGGCTGGCAGGACCAGAGACCAGGACAAGAACAGGATGAGAACCAAGATGAAGAACAGAATAATGTGTGTGTGCATGCATGTGTGTTGAAACCCTATACTGCTTAGTCATGGAAACATTTTCTCACCTTTAAAACTGTCTGTGAGCTCTGGCAATTGCCACTCAATTAATTTTTCTGTGACAAAGCTGTCCATCAAGACTGGCCTGAAACAAAACAGAAAGCAATGTAGAAATGAACACATCTGCAATTAATTAATGCCTCATGCCCAAGTACTCAGCCACGTGTGAACGATAGGCCAAGTACTAGCTGACATAGCAACCTAGAATATTTAGCACTGAATTCATGTCTGGCTTCCGCAGTCTACTGCTTAATTTAGTATAGGATGTGGTAAATTGATGCCGGAATCGCGGGACATTAGAGAGATGATGGAAAATGTCGACCTCAAAATGGCGCTAAATCACAGTATGTAGCTAGCTAGCTAGCCAACCCGCTTTGTCGCCGCATTGAGAGGACAACAGCTTTATTACACACATATGGTTAATAAAGTTATCAATCATATAACATTACACAGCTATAGATAGTCTCCAGTTAATCTGGTATCATTACAACCCAAAACATGGTAAAATTAGCAATAACAGTAACGTTAGTACTAGTACTGGCTAACTAGGCCTAGCTACTAGCCAGAACCTTTGTTGTAGCTAGCATGTAGCTAGTGCCTAACTAATACTCATAGACTTGGTCACTTTCGGTAGCATGCTTGAACGGTAACGATTTATACAAGGTTAGAGATTAACCGATTATAGAAATGAGTAGCTAAGTTGCAAATTGTGGTGGCTAGCTAGCTAGCTAGGTAACGAGTCCCAGCTAGCCACTAGCTGATGACTACCTGTACGTAGCTACAGACTAGCTGTGAAGAGCTAGCTAATTTAGTTCCACAACGTTCACAGTGCATGGTTAACACAACGCTATAGGCACAATGGATGGGTTGAGATATAAATACTGTGCTAACGAAACGAGATCTTACATTGAGTCAGTTAGCTATCTATTCCGTGAAGAGGGTTTGTTGACCGTGACCGTGACCATCTGACTGACTGGAGTAGACAAAAAGCGCGTACGATAGTTTCCAGTGGGGGAGGGGTGTAGCTTTGCAGATCCCGGCGGAAACAGGTATTTCTGCTGTGGCGATGGAATGACATTACTATGGAGAGTTCAAAACAAGTGCTTGTTTGCATAGCCATTTATTCTAATGTGTAATGGGAGAGATCGATAATGCTAGCATTCATCTGTTGTGGCGATGGAATGACATTACTATAGAGAGTTGAAAACAAGTTGTCTTAAATTGTAAAAAGTTTATCCTTCTAGCATACTTTTGTATGAAACTGTACCTCTGTGCTTTTTTTCTTACCTTGAGTCAGTGAAGTCTATTCCGTGAAGAGGGTTTGTTGACCGTGAACGTGACCGTCTGACTGACTGAGTAGACAAAAAGCATGTACGATAGTTCCCAGTGGGGGAGGGGTGTAGCTTTGCAGATCCCGGCGGAAACAGGTATTTCTGCTCTGACCCAACACACAGGTTATGTCTCAGAAAATGTACCCATAATTATTATAACTCACAAATTGGGTCAAAATTGGGTCAAAATAAAATCTCAATAACCCAAATAATGGTTATGCTCAGAGAATTAACCCAGAATTTTGACCCAACACGATTAACCAAGAAATTGGGTTATAGAATTGACCCATCCGTTTTTAGTGTGTGCCTTCACCAATTCCTGCCTTTCGCTGACCAGGTGCCCAGACCTGACCTGTAGGTGTCGCTGTCCACAACGCCAGATTCCCACGCACGACTTCCCACCCGCTAACTCAGCCAAACGAGTTAGTATGACGATCGGCCCAAGCCACAGGCAATGCTGACTCCAGGAGTCGAGACCCCAGCCTCTTGCATTGGTGACAAGCGCAATCTCCGCTACGCCACCCGACCGTCTCCCATGCCAAGTGACTTTCAAACAATTATTTGTTCCACTATTTTCAACATTGATTGATTGAAAACTTTATTAACAGATTGCAGAAAGGGTACAATACAGTACGGCTCAATACAAAACAAACTGCTAAGAGGATGCAGACCAGAAAAAGACTTGTGTCTTGTTTACATCAGGGTCCCATATTTTCAATTCACCATGACATTTATGACATACACGACAAACAGATATACAGAACTGTGTAGTAAAAAGAGATCATAAAAAATATATACATCCGAAGGGGAAGAAACTGTACATTGGTGGGGGGGGGGGGGGGATTTGGACATTTACAGGGGCAAGTTTCTAATTGCAGCCACCCGTAGGTGCTCTTTGAGAGTGGTTTTGAAGGAGGGTAGGGATTCACATTCCTTCACGGTTCACATTCCACATTATTGTTGCATAACTGCGAAACATCAGGTGTGAATCTTACAATATGAGCCACACACTGGTGGAGATGGCCCATGGGCTACCAGTTAAGTATCTCTGCATTAGAGTGCACGCTGATCGTACATTTTTCTTTAGCTATGGGAGAGTTAATTGTATTTCTGTATGTATTTATAGCAGTGCAGGTCAAGTGTGGATATGTGTGTGTATGTGTGTGTGTGGGTGTGTGTGTATAATCTTGTGTCTGATTTTTGTCTTCCTCATGTTGTATGTGCAATAGGATGGAAATGTAGTTTCTGACTGACATGCTCATATAATTGCCTGGCTGAGCAATCAATATTTGTTTTCACTGTAATCACAAACAACCATAATGACTTGTCTTTAGCATTCACATATCATGCAGCTTCTGGTGTGCCTTAGCCCTCTTAGTGAATAAATTTCACTATCAAGCATATTATATGCTAAATTGAATCTATTATTTAACTTGCATTACTGTGTATTGCTTATGTTCTAAAAGGTCCATCGGTATGAATTCACTTTACCTGTCCTGTCGTACCTTGGGCTCAAATTGAAGTGAAATTGAACACTCACATCCCTCACTGCTCTGCCCGCCTCTCTCTCATGTGTAAAATCAGTGGCTGAGACTTGGCTGTCAATCATTATGGGAAGACCGACTCCTGCCTCTGATGCTTATCAATAATGAAATGGGCAATTTAACAGCCCCCCCCCCCCTCTCTCTCTCTCTCTCTCTCTCTCTCTCTCTCTCTCTCTCTCTCTCTCTCTCTCTCTCTCTCTCTCTCTCTCTCTCTCTCACCTCTCTCCCTGACTCCAAAATGGCCCAGAATGATTCAGAAGCTGGCACATTCATTCTCTCTTTATATGCAAACGCATGTCATAAATCGTATCCGGGCCGCCCCTTGCGCTAGTGTGCATACAATACCTCCAAATTGAACATTACCCCTGTCACAATGCAAAAGCCCATTTAAGACCTGCAACTTGCTCCGTGATGGATGCCGGCCAAAGCAGATCCGGCGTTTGTGCGCCACGTCAGGAACAAATGGCACTCCTTCCGCTAAGTAAAAGCAAGACGGATAAAGCCATCAACAGTAATGGCGAGGAGGGTTTTGCATTTTGACTCTGTGGTGTTTTTTTCCCACTCCATGGTGAATTATTGATGTTATGGCAGTACTGTTTTTCTTGGTTATGATCCCAGGCCTCTGTTATAGTACCTCTTCTGTTCTCAAATTCTGATTGATAGGTCGCTACAGCTCTTAATGATATAACATGAACTCTGTGCACTATCCTGATTGCCCATTGTACCGCTATATGTGTTCACATCACCACAGCCATTCTCTTGATAGCTGCATGTGGGAGCTTAAAACAACATTTGTCAAGGCATGTATTTTTCTTACCCTCTACTGTGATCACCAATTGGTGGACTGTGGGCCACATCCCCCCTGCAAAATCTTTCCATCTGGCCCGCAGAATGGAATTCATAGAATGTGAGGAGGCCATTTAGAACAGTGTTCCGGTATTTAGGATAGCCCAGCGCCACAGGGGCTTATTTGTTTTGCCTCCTCTGTTTAAGCTGTATGTATCTATAGAAAAGAGCATAAACGTTCAATTAATTCGATGCTGCTTAATAACAAGGAATTCATTACACAACTCAAAGAAGCTCTCACAGTATTCCTACGGGAGAATGCAAACGCGGTGCAAGACCCCAGAATAATATGGATGTCGGTAAAGGGTATGATCAAGGATTTCACTGATAGATTTTCCTCCATAATGCGCAAGAATCAATGCACAAAACTGTCTGAACTGGAAACGCTTTACTCAACGTTATTTAATTCTTTAAAATACAACAACTCAACTAGACTAGAAAATCAAGTTAACGTACTAAAAACAGAGATCAATGCCATATACAGACAACAATCGGAAATGCAAATACGCAGCACAAGACAACAGCAGTACTCCCAAGGTTCTAAACCTAGTCACCTATTAGCCATGCGATTAAGAATTAATGCAAAATTTGCAGATATAACTGCCATTAGAAAACAACAAGTACTTGAAACAGACCCCAAAATAATAAACGATACATTCAAAGAATTCTACTCCGACTTATATAAATCAGAAACGACCTTTGATCAAAACAAAATGGACACATATCTTAATCAAATTATTCTCCCTAAACTTTCGGAGGATGACGCTAAACAGTTAGAAGCACCGATCACACTAGAGGAACTCAAGAAGGCCATATCCGAAATGAAAAATGGTAAGGCTCCTGGAAGAGACGGTATCCCATCAGAAATGTACCTTTCTTGTTGGGACATAATTGGACCCTTATTACTAAATATGATCTTATACTCAGTCAAGGAGGGGAGCTTCCATAAACACGACAATATTGCACTCATTTCAGTCCTTCTCAAAAAAGACAAAGACCCCACCGAGTGCGGTAGTTACAGACCCTTAAGCCTCCTCGGAACCGATGTCAAACTGTACTCTAAGGTATTAGCCATCAGATTACAAAAGCATATGACGTCTTTAGTTCATCCGGACCAAACTGGCTTCATAAGCGGTCGCCTGATCACTGATAACATAAGACGAATACTGCACGTACTAGATGCAGACAAAGAAGACACCATACCTAAGGCGATGCTGTCCCTGGATGCTATGAAAGCCTTTGACAGGCTGGAATGGTCGTATCTATGGGCAGTATTAGAAAGGATGGGGTTAGGAAAAGGATTCATTGATATGATTAAAGTATTATACAAAGACCCATCGGCCATGATTACAACAGGTACATTCATCTCCAAAATCTTTCCGGTATCACGCTCAGCCAGACAGGGTTGCCCTCTTAGTCCCGGACTATTCGATCTATCATTAGAGCCTTTAGCACAATATATAAGACAATCCCAATCCATAGAACCAATCGTAATCAAGGGCACACAACATAAAATTTGTCTATATGCGGACGATGTAATATTGTTCATGCAAAGCCCCAACACCACATTGCCTCATCTACTCAAGTTGATAGAGAACTTTGGTGATTTATCGGGATTTAAAATAAATTGGCCGAAGTCGGCTTTCCTTCCACTTAACACCCATGCAAAAAAAGATACAACCCTCCCAGGTGAGATACCTATGGTAAAACATTTTAGATGCTTGGATGTGGAAATATTTCCCACCATAAGACAAACGGTGAAGCACAATTACACAAAAATACAGAACAAAATCAAAGATGACCTGGACAGGTGGGCAAAACTTAAAAACTCAGTACAGGCAAGGGTATCAATAGTTAAGATGGATGTACTACCTAGAATCAACTTCATCAGTTCAATGCTACCGTTACCCCCTCCAGAGGGTTACTGGAAAATATTACACTCCTCCACATACAAATTTATTTGGAATAACAAACCACCTCGCATAAAAAGATCCACCGCACAGAGAAATAAAGCAGACGGTGGCATGGCAGTTCCAGATTTTTTACAATATTTTAAGGCATACACATTAAGACCATTGACAATATGGTTTGATCCCCAGGCATTGGTATCCTGGAGAAAATTGGAAGAAAACATAGACTGAAGGACTTAGCACACACTAAACTACCAATCAAGCACTGTGAGCGGAAATTTGGCCCCATAATTACCCATGCAATCCGGATATGACGAGAAACACAAAAAAAATATCCTAACCCTCAAAAATGGCATAATCACACTCCCTTATTCAATAACAATGCACTCTTAAGGCGAGACACTGCAGGTGAATAGTCAAATATACTTTTTTTGTTGATTTTGAGATTTTGTTATATTTTGCTTCCTAAACATGTCTTCTATGAAACTAGTGACAATAAAACGTCAATAACACACATTTAGTTGTTTATTTTACATCATTTTGCCTTATTGCATCCATAAATGTGCACATATTTAATGGGGAAGTGCCTCATTTGCATATATAAACATACATTTCAGAAAACTTGCAATATATTTTTTCTTAGTTTATATGTACATAACAAATTGGGAAAGTTTCATAGTGATATCTATTCAAATATGTTTTGCCTATTAGGGGGTACTACACTGTACTACACTGTTTGTAGCCTGTGTGTAGTTATGTTCAGTTCAATAACATCATTATTATTATTATTATTCAGTTATTAGGCATGTGTTTAGGTTGTCTATTACTAATGGTTTGATTAGGTATTGTGTTTGTAAATATCTGTTTAAAAAAAAAAGTATGGCATTTTACAATACAGAACTTTGAAGGCGTTTTCCCAAAAATGAGTTTTAAGAGTTTTTCCTCATACTCTGAGCCAGAAATCTCCACTTCAGTAGCACGCACATACACCAAAACTTCCAGTTATATTCATATCTATGTTCTGAAGGTATTTACTGAAGGGTTTGTTGATATCGCATTCATACCCTGATTTATATCACATTTTATTCCTAAAAACATGGCGAAATATGGAATTTTACCATAAAGATGGACTGAATGGAGTATTTTCTGATTTATGGAGTGATAAAAAGAGATATCCAAAATCCCCTCTGTAATAACCTTTGGCTCTAATATGTCAACAAAATGAAACTATAATTTTGAAAATGGCTTTATCCAATGTTCAGATTTCTGTCCTGGAATTATATGCAAATTAGTGCATATTTAAGTAGATCATGCCTCATTTGCATATTTAAACATACAATTTCAGAAAACTTGTAATACAAAAAAGTCTTGTCTTAATATAAGTAATCAACTGGGGAAGTTTCATTGTGATATCTATTAGTTAATTTTTTTACCCTATTCACCTGCAGTGTCTCCCCTTAATTGAAAAACGTCCTATAAGATCCATTATGGGAAGAGCAAGGCATACACTCATTAGGGGATATTTTTAATAACCAAGGTTTTTGTAGTTATGGAGAAATATGCACAAAGTTTAACCTCACCGAGTCCACATGGCTTTTTTACATACAGTTACGCCTATGTTTGAAGACTCACGGTGTTCCATTACACATACCAGTTGAACACCACAGATACCACAATTTTTTTTTTTTTTTTGATCCACTTTTTCTCCCATTTTTCTATATTTTTCTCCCATCCCAATTTCGTATCATCCAATTCAACCCTCCCCTGTCACGAACGCTGTTTCTTGCCTCCCACAAGCCGGCTGCAATGTGGACTAAGTCATACATAGCACAAGTCCCCTCCGGTACTTGAGGTAACAGCAGTCGCATCTTTTCACCTGCGCAGCTCGATCTCTCAGTGTCGAGGAGTGGCGCGTGGGAGGCTCACGCTGCCCCCGACACTTCCTGATTCTACTGCGCAGGCGCACCAACCGACTTGTAGGAGTCGCTTGTTCACAACGTTCGATCCCCACCCTTCAGTTTTCCCTCCCCGTAATACGGCCAATGTGTATTACTGCGGACGACCAGCTAAACTGAAAACAATGTGGAGAGCTGGATTCGAACACGCGAATCCTAGCGTCTCCACACTGGTGGCGAGTGCCTTGCCCACTACACCACCTAGCCACCCTAGATACCACAAATTCTTCTATGAAAGAGAAACATCGAGAGGTTTTGTATCAGGTTTTTATTATCAATTACTAACGTCCTCGTATGAAACCCTCCAACTAGACTCTGTCTGGAGGAGGGATATACCAGACCTGGAAAGTGACTTTGATTGGCAAGAAGCATGGGCAAATGTCCGTCTTACATCAAGGAACCCGGACCATCAACAAATCAATCTTAACTATATTCACAGGACATACTTGACTATAAGACTGAACAGAATGGGTCTTAAACAAGACTCAAAATGCTCCCAATGTACAAATGGAGACGAAGGGACATTTATGCACATGTATTGGGACTGCCCACCAGTTAAGGCATTCTGGAAAAATGTGACCCATCAATTATCAAAACTCGTATCTTGGAATATACCAGTACACCCCTCTGTATTACTATTGAATGATGTTTTTGAGTTTGCAGTAAATCCACAGCTAAAGAGATTGGTTTTATCGGGTATCACAGTAGCTAAAAAACTGATCGCATCACGCTGGTTTCAACCAGAAAAAATTTGCCGGAAGGTTTGGTTTCTTACATATCTCGATGTGATTTATCAAGAAATATCTACAGCAAGAATTCTGGGTCTCAACGAATCCAAAATGTCAATGTGGTTAGAAGTGGTGGAGAGAATAAAAGCTAGCTTATAATGGTAGTGTCTGGTTAGGAGTGAGGGATAATGGAGGTACTATCCAAGGAGGGGTCCGGGAGGGGGGGGTTCGAGCTGGAGCATATGTGTGTAGGGTTTTAGAAAATAGGTATTAGGGGTATATCCTGTATAAGGCATTGGTATAATTGGTAATTTCGTTGGATATATACTGTATACGGTAAAATATTATTATAGACTTTTTTGTTTGTTTTCTGTTTCTGTACTTGCATGTCATTTTAGCCACCTTGATTGTTAGTTTCATTATGCATTGTGTGTTGAGTACTGACTTTTAATAATTTTTGTTTTGCAATAAAAAAAAAAAAAAAAAAAAAAAAAAAAGAGCATAAACAAGTTTTGGCCAAGATACACGTGACTATAGATAGCTTGCTGTTGTTTCAGAACCATGGACAGCACTGTTTGGTGTATGTAGGCCTAGGCTGTGCCTAGGATAGGTGAAGCTTAAATGCATTCCAGTCTTTTATTAATAGAATGCGGTTTGTTCCGTATTTTCATGCAAGAATGGGGGGCAAACTCATAGCTCTCATTTATTCCGCTGGCATGCTTTCAAGGTGGTGTGACGAGCCTCTGACAGGTGAGGGTATGACCCTTTTAAAGTTGCATGCCTTATGGAAAAAAATCCAACAGCCATCGCTTAATTGCAAATGAGGCATACAGGTTTAGCATTACTGAAAGTTGGCATGATGAATGTGTTCCACATCAACTTTCCACTTTATGCTCTTTGACATTAAGCTTGCCTGACAAACAATTCAAAGGGCTTTTCTTCCTGCACACATTCTCCACCAATCAGGACACTGCATAATTGTCAAAACCATAATAGCGTTGATGAATGAAAATAGCTATCGCCCCATGGTGGCTGGCTGCAGTATAGGTATTAGGAATCTGTTCACACTGATGTAGGGTAATGAAAACAACATACATTTAGTAAGAAAGTGAAAATATTACACAATAATATTCAATTTAGGCCTAAATCTATATTTTATTAATTTGAAAGTCCAGCACCCACAATGTCTGCTCAGAATAAATCTGGCCCTTGATGACCCCTGCTCTACTGGACCAGTCCACTATATTGGCATTGACACATTGAATAATCACAAAGTTGAAGATTGAGATTTTATAACAATTACATTTTGATATAGTCAGTGTTCGGTTAAGAATTAACTGACTATAATCAAATGACAAATGGCTATTATCAATGGTAGGCTAAAGTACTGTCACACACATTCCTGGCTACAGGATAGCCTTTTATTTGCATTATCAGGGGCTCATTCTTGAGCTTCTGCAACTCACGGCTATGTAGAAAATGTAGGCAAATTCAGAGGTGAAAGATATCGGTCATAATCAGCCAGTATCACCTCGTCACCTGTGTTTGTGAAGTTTCTGCATTGTGTTTATCTCTTACTCCGAAGTCGACCTTCTCATACTGGCTGTACAACTGTTTCATCCCCGTTAATGCTATCCGTAATCAGAAGAATTCGACACTGGCAAACGTGGTACCTTTCTAGGAAAAACTTTGTTTATACTATAAACATAGCCTCTGTACCAGATGGAAACACTGTTCTGTAATGTCCTTGAACAGTCTTAATTCATTCTTCTCCACCGTCTCTTATGCTATTAGTCCAATGGTTCTGGGCCTCGTCGTAGCCAAAACCTCCCCTGTTAGCCGAATCTAGCGATGATGTGGCATATTCCCCTCCCCCACCCATCGAGGGTGAGGAGGGATCTCACAGTCTCTGATCAGCGCGTCTGCTCGATTGTGCATCGTGTCTCAATCTAACTTACCCCTGAAGGAACTCATGGCTCATAACGTTTTCCCCATAGCAACGGCCCCATCCCCTCTTCTCGTTACTATGTGACACGCTACCATGGCAATGGCTGTTCCCCTTTAACACACTAAACGTCCGTCTCTATCGATGCCATTCACCAGTGCTTATCAGTGTTTATGTTAACAAGCTGCCGATGACCTCGGAGCCTGGGCCCTATTCCCCGTACCTGGTTCAACTAAGTCGATCAAAAGTCCCATTATCCAGATTCAATTAACCAGATGTTTGAATCCGGGATTTCCCTGTTCCTCGAAGGTGGATTCAGTCTCGTTCATTCGAACCAGACTTGATACCCAGGATAAGTGCGCGCGGCCGCTTCAGTTGAAAAGACAGCAGGTGTCGATCGCAGAAATCCTGATTTTCTAACGGCATTGATTGATTGATTGATTTAAAACTTTATTAACAAGATTGCAGAATGGGTACAATACAGTACGGCGCAATAGCCTCGCCGACAAGTTAAATGCATAATCTATAGGCACATTTTAAGTCCCTTATTACCCCAATCAATCAGATTCTATTTATTTAAATGTAACTGCTGGCAATAGGCTTAATGGATGAGTAATCAAATGAGATCTTGCTAGCGAAAATAATTATTTCAACTCTTTCAGAATAAGTATACAAAAACAAGCCCAAAGATAAAGAGTATATCTAATTGATACGAATGAATAGATACTTATGAGGATATCTCTACTGTATGCGCTTAGGTATCATGTAATATAATAAATACATCATTCCTAAAGTTTTCAGGCCGTGACCCCCGAAATAACGGTGTCAGAGAGCTGCGACCCCCACTATTATATAGAGGTGGTTGAAACATGCAAACATTCACATGCACACATATGCATTGGAGGCTTTTAACATGCACAATAACTACACAAAATAACATAATAATCAAACAACCATAAAAAGAATACATATAGCCTGTTTCATTTAGAAGGCTATAAAGTTCAACTCACCTAATGAGATGGATGCGCATAGTCTGGGTTTAATTTTGGAGACAGCGACTCTGAGATCATCCTCCACATTCATTCAGACGTGATCTGTACTTATTTTTTATATAAGTCAGTGCAGATAATGTTTTTTTCGAATAGGTAGGTATAGCTGTGCCGCGTATTCCCCCTCAATTGATATCTAGTCGGCATCAGAGGTGGGCAGCGAGCTGGGAGACATTCTCCATCAGAAACAAGTGCGCCTCATCCCGCAGCTCAAACAGGTGTCATGCAGTATGTAGGAAATCCATAGGCTGAATATGATTTATTATCAGCATTTATTTGACCAGTTTAATGTATTTTAATTGTTTTTAATTATAGGCCTATTTCACACATTCTATGAAATCAATACATTCTGGAAATCATCTCGCGAAAACATTATTCAGAATGGTATAATGGGATCAAATAGCACCTACGGGAGGCTGCAATTCGAAACTGGCCCCCGTAAATGTCCAAACACCCCCTCCCACCCACCCACCCCCTCCCAATGTACAGTTTCCTCCCCCTCGTATATATATTTTCTCTTAGGATCTCTGTTTAACAGTACTGTATATTTGCATATCTTGTAAGTTACAAATGTAACAGTACTGTATATATGTATGTCATGTATGTCATAAATGTCATGATATATCTGTATTATCTGTATGTCATGTATGTCATAAATGTCATTATGAATTGAAAATGGGGGACCCTGATGTAAACAAGACGAAAGTCTTTCTCTGGGTCTGCATCCCCTTAACAATTGTGTGTATTGAGCCGTACTGTATTGTACCCCATTCTGCAATCTGTTAATACAGTTTCCAATCAATCAATCAATCTCTGAGGAAGGGAGCTGCCATTTTGTTCCGAGGGAGTGGCCAGCTTATATCCAGGGGAATAATGTCGGGGAACGGAAATGTCTGGCTTAAGTCAAGCTATGCTGAACATTATCCGGCTAACTCAGTTAGCCAGGTACGGGGAACAGGGCCCAGGGCTCTATTAGAACTGGCTTCCCAGTCTAACTTGAAAACACATGAAGTAAACTTCTGTTCTTCATTTACCTATATCTAAGTTCATTGATCGTATAGTTTTCTATTACCCTTTCCTCTGCATTGGTTAGGTATTTTAGATGTTCGGTTCAAGTAAGGGGAGACGGACGACGTGGTCAAAATAACAACTGCGGTGTTTATTAATACCACAGCTCAGGAATCAAAACAAGTACATCGTCTCTTTGGTTCAATCTAATTGTCTCTTTCATGTGGCTTGTTTGGTCCATTCTTGGATCAGCTAGGCCCGATCAGAGCTTTTCTTCTCCATTGCTGTTCGCTGTCTCAGGTTGTCCATGGCAACAACCGTTCTCTCTCGTGGTTTGTGGTGTGGTTGTCAAGGCAACCTTGCTTTCGGATCCTTGGAGGTTTGGGAGCGCTTGGTTTTCATCTACCCTCGGTGGAGTCTGGATCCCCTGCTGCGATGCGATTCGTCTGTCATCGGTGTCTCCCTCTCGCTGTGTCAAGGCTTGGCTCTCCAGGGATCCTTCTCCATCTCCTCTCCTCTCTCCGGGTGTGTGTCCTCTGAGTGTCTTGCTCGGCTCTCGAGTTCTGTGTGGCTTGCCTCCCAGGGTCCGTCCCCTGTGTGTCTCCCTCCGTCGCCATCACAGCCCTTTTTATCAGAGCGAGAGAGAGAGAGAGAGAGAGAGAGAGAGAGAGAGAGAGAGAGAGAGAGAGAGAGAGAGAGAGAGAGAGTCCCTGCCTGCCTATTCACGTCCACAATCTGCCTTCCTTATTTGGCCATATTCCAGCAGGAACTTGTCTGCGGGTCTTGTGACAACATGTTACACAATTTATTCTGCTGACACAACCGTTCACAATAGAATCTGTCGGCCTGTTTAATCATTGATGAGTTTAATGCGTGCCATCTCTTCATGCTTCTTGTGACAACAGTTTCATAGTCTAAATTGGGGAGACAGACTGGCTCTTGATGCATAGATAATAAAACATGAGCTATTTCCATCTACAAACACTTTACCATTCTGTAATTGCATTTTAGAATACTAAGATAATTCTTTATTGTCTAGCCAGTGACTCACTGTCTTGTCTTCAGTTGGGTCCACTTTTTACTTTATTTGATTGAACTATTTATCTTACTGTTTGTATTTCCTATTCTAAAGTAATCTGTAATCTAGGTTGTAGCTCTATTTTGATCACTAAGTATTTTGTTCAGTATTAACATTAATTAACAAACGATGTAACTGGTGGCATTCTACTGTGTAAGGGGAGATTTCCAAATAGTCTGTGTCACCTTTCTGACCTCTGGGTCTTCGTCAGCAGCTGCCGTGTCGTAACCTAAAATTGCTTACTAGTGTCAATAAGACCTTTGATCTCAACTGTATTTTAAGTTCTAAGATAATTAGTTCCTCTTTTATCTCTTACCACTTACTTTAAACAAACCTCGCTTCCTGCCAGCTGGCTGGGTGAGGGACCACTGTCTCTCAACCTCTTTAGCCTGGGGCCACAGAGATAACTTCACATGGTGTTCAAATCACCCTGTCTATCAAATCAACTTCTCTGTTTTATCATTTGGTACATTTATAGTTGCTTTATTCATGTTTTCATTTAGAAATATACGACAATCCACCCTTAGGGGGTTTAATAACCCACTATACAGCATCAATATTCTAAATTAAACATGTTAAAACCATTTTCATAATTTTTGCTAATATTTTCTAAAATTTTCAAAAAAATCCAAAATGTACCCAAATCGAACTACCAAACCCCTTTCCATCTGTACCGTTACAAAATCATCATTTCACCTACCTTTTCCTCCTTTCACAGTTTATACACATTATCAGTTATTATTATGACATCCAGTCTAGGTCCGTGTCTTTATACAAAAAGAATCATCGTACCATTCTCAGCTTATTTCAATTATGACTATCCATTATCCGTGTAATTAGCTTCAATGTCTATTTTGTGTAATGGACTCTGCAAGAAAAGATTTACATCACACCACTAAAATATTAACACTCTAAACATTTGAGGAAAATTCAACCAAGCAACATAAATCATTTCTTCTCCTTGAAAAGACCACTGAGGCCTCAATTACCTCCCTGTCAGTTATCCCTATTTCAACCTCCTGAGGCCTTTACTGCTAACTTGTTTTTGACCGTTTTCTTCTTGTTGTATTTTGTGCTAATCACCGCTTCTTCTTCGTTGTATGCAGGTCTCGATACTGCTCCGATTCTCCACAGAAGGAAACGATTTTCCCTCTGTCCTTTTTGCATTTTGGATTATTATTTACAAACACACAATAGATTGGAAACTTTTACTTTCGCAGATACATTCTCTACTGTTCTGCATTCTGACAATACATTTTTCTCCAAATTATTTATCTATGTATTTCACAGCTTCTTACGTTAGCATTCAATCAAATCACCTTTGTCTCATTTCTTTTTGTGCTGTACTGTTTTACTAGATCAAATATCTCAAGATCAACACAACTACCTCCACCCTTGAAAGTGGAATATCCATTATTTCACTATCAATACCTTGTTTCCAGACAGCTCCTCGGTCCGGACAGTCAGCTCTAGACGAGGCCAATCACCAACAGAACCTATGTGCATGGTCAACAAACCACAGTTCCTTTAAACACACATCACACACACTCCGCCAGCTTTCAACAAGCCGGTGCAGAGTCTCCCATAAGTCAATCATCAAATTCACATGTCTGCACCCTACATGAACACTATTTCGGCCAATTTCGACCAAAAAACCTACAGAGCTTTCTATAGACCAAAAAATATGTTTCCCCAACACTTATCATAACCCAAAAAGTGACACAACCCCCCAGATTCTACATCTGGACTCTTAATGAGCGGAAAACAACCCATGAACCAGCTCCCGTCCATTCTCAGTTTCCAGCTCATTATATCAGACCTCCTACCAGTCTCGCTGTGTCACCACCACCTGCTATCCCTGACCGGCGAGAGATCCCTCCCAGCCAGCCAGTTCCTAAAAAAATATAGTCAAACAAATAAACAAAAAATTGTGAGTGCCTACATGCTACACACCCATCCAACAGAATTAAACTATCATCTAGAGGCATAAATACCCCCGCAAAAACTAAGACAGCAAAATTAAAAATCCAAAAAGAAATAAATAATATTATTGTTGTGTTTTTTTTATTTTTTTTTATTTTATTTTTTTTTTAATTCAACTTGACCACCCTTCAATCAAGTATGTAATCACTACTATAAATAGTCCTTTGTTTCTAACTCTGTCTAATATTAAATGTTCCATTGTTCCTGTCTAAAACCATCAATTTTGTTAGTTTGATTAGCCCAGGCAATATTCAGTTACGTCATCCCTCTATAGCCCCAACTTACCCTGGTTAGTCTTCCAAACCATTTTAGTAACTCGCACACCTAATCAAACCTTATCTATGTATCTGCGTCTCTATCTTTATTCTAATCAGTCTCATTATCCATTTTAATTTATCAATAACTCCATTTACTCGAGCACCCAAAACGCTTTGTTTGTGCATTTCCGCTTCGCTCTTAATCAACCTATGACCTATGCAGACACCCCCTATTTACACCCCCTCTGAAAATGTCCCAACTCTCCACATTTCCAGCAACTCTGTTCTCTGATGGACTCTCGCTTTCTACTGGACTTTTGCCGAGCCCGCCACCCTTTGTCACATGACCGAGCGAGATGGCCGATCTCCCCACAATGCCAGCACACAGCCGACGCCAGCCACCCAGGCGGTCCCAGTTTACCACGACCCCCGCAGTCTCTCGGCTGGCATCCCACAGTCCTCGCCAGGTCCACCCCTCTCCTGTCCCCTGGTCGCATGTCCTGTTGCCTGGAGGAGAGAGGGGCATACCTGTCCTTTTCTGCTGCCTCTCCTCGGGCCTTCTCTTGTTGGGAGGGGCCTAGAAACTCACCCCTCCTGCGGTTCTGTTCACCCTGTCGCGGCCCAGTTCCCTGTCCGGGCAACGGAGCACAGGGCACTCTTTGATCACGGCGGCCTAGGTCAGACGCCCGAAGCATGATCTCAACAGCTGTCGCTTCTAGTAGCGCAGCCTTTCTTGCCAGTTCTCGTTCCAATCTCTGAGTCTTGTGTGCGGCTTGACCGATCTCCAGCTGTGTCCTCATCAGATCTCGATGAACTGCCTCGTTTTGTTCGAACGCTGTCACAAACGCTCTCTGTTGTCTATAGGATGCTGCCTCTTCCCCCATCTCAGCACTGGCGGTTTGACTTCCCATCGCTGGGCCTCGCCTCTCATCTTGGCTTCGGTGCTGAGGGCAGGGTGGACATGGGAAACGGGTGGGCTGTAGAAACTGTTCGTGTGTAATTCCATACCTGCTGTCGGTCTCAGTTCCAGCCATCCGGCCAGAGTGGACTTCGCGGGACCGCTGTAACAACGCCGCCCTCCTCAGTCTCTTTTTCTGTACCTTGGTTAAACTGCAGTCGCCTGCAATGGACACTCCAGCTTGAATCGGTTCTGGTTGGAGTAACACCGTTGTCACTGGTTCACTCCCCTGTATTGGAACCAAAGTCAACATTTCAAGTCCTTCTGTCGTACTGGTCACATGAGAGAAGTCCATATTCCAATCAATCAGATTATAATCACTGGTAAAGTCTATCTGGGAAATGTCTGCAGAGGCTCTCGGCCTTCTCCCCCCAATGGCCTGATCACTAAGGCCCTTTTCCATATTATTGTTGTTGTTATTCTATTGTTATTGCATCTAACACTTCAGTTGTTCCTATCAATGTTCCTCTAAGATTAACTTCCTATGTTACTGTCATTCACTCCACTTTCAAACACTCCTGCAATCACCGTTTGAAAAAACAAGTTTCTCTGTCTTTCACTATTTCTACTTACTTGAGTTAAAACACTCACACTGTCAAATTTCTACTGTGCAGACAAGGATTGATAACTGGCTTATCATTCATACTTATACCAAGGCTCATTACAGCCGTTTCCCCAGATGGTTATGGAAATCGTTTAGAGCTCCTGTCCAGCCGAGCACCTGTACAGAAAGAAAGCAAAAACATCCAGACTTAATACAGTGGCATTTCCCTGTTATTTCCACTATTCGTTATGCACTGGAAATGTCGGGCAACACTATACTAAAATATTTAGAGAGACACTGTGTGATCTGTTTGAAAAATAACGATACAGCTTATCTTGTGTTTGTCCGTTTCCTCCAACAGGAACACTGGAGGTTTCCAATCCCCTGTGTGTTCCCTTCACCTGATTTTCTGGGAGACATAATCATTAGTCCCATGCCTATCAATTGCCTAATAATCTTGGTAAACCTGGTCCTTCATCTGATTCCAATTTCCTTTTGCTTTGATGAATCTGTTCATCCTAATCTTATTTCTTACTTTAAATGCCCGATTAGCGTATCGACTAAATGTAATATTCGCTTTTGCTTCACACTCTTCATACAACATCAATTTCATTCATCTTTACACACAACCATTACCCCCTCACAACACTAAAAATCAATTAGTGTTGTTACTGCTACCAACCACCAATCAGGGAAAACAATAAACCTTTAGCAACTTAAATCACTAAAACCCTGACCGACACATAGTACAGCTGGCCACGTTAATAAATTCACGGACACCCGCACTATGCCACCGCAATATTCACCCAGTTCTCTGAATACACAAAGAACCGTCAACTCACAGCCCAAAGCGTCCTCCCTTCAGTTTCGAACCTGAACGGAAACACCCCAAGCTTTATCACACCAAGAATATCACAAATCATCCTACCACCACCTGCACCTAGACAGGCCAGCGCCCATCCGGTACCTACTTCACATACACAATAACAACGCAGCTCAAATAAACCTACAAACCAATGCCCACAACATGCCACAAACCTAGGGATGGTGAACCACAGGGAGAAATACAAGGAGAGACAGAGGGGGACACAGGGAAAAGAAAAAGGAGGGAGGGATACAGGGATCCAGGGACTGAGGGGAGGAAAGGGGGGGGGGGGGGCACACAATGCAACATTAACTATTACCAAAACCGTCTACACTCAATTAGCAGATTACCCCGTATTGCCTGGTCCCGATTACCCACAGGACTCCAAACACTATCACCATCATCCGCTGCCAACTTTAACTCAAATCAACCTTAACTTTAATCAGACCGAAAGAGTCCGCATGGAGAGACATAGAGGGAGGGGGGGAGGGCTCCAAAATGACCATGAATATCCTATTTATCCCTAAGTAATAATTCAGCAAGTAACACTATACTAATATAACCAATACTCCAAGCCCACCATAAAGGCAATCCGTCCTAAACAAAACTCCCTTTGCGCACCCGTCATCTCACAAAGTCAAGCTGGGAGACAGGGATGGAGCGGAGGGGGGCGGGGGGGGGGGAGGGAGGGAGGGAGGGAGGGAGGGAGGGAGAGAGACAGGGAGGGAGGGAGGGAAGGAGGAAGGGGAGAGTGTGAACGAGGGAGGAAGAGACAGAGGAAAAAAGGGGGGGGGGGGTTCACGCAATATCCCATCACACAACGCCATCATACTTGGCCCATAACAAATACAGATTTATAATCAAACAAGTATACACATCCATCATCAACAACTGAAAAAACCGAATATAAAGAATTTACAAATCCCCACAGATGGTCGCTACTCAAAACCTATAATAATCACAAACGTTCTGCCGTTGCCTACTGCACCTCGTTTTACCTGTAAAGGAGAGGTGTAACTACCAAAGAGGCAACACTGCCCTCCGCTGGAACGTTCGCTCATCACCCTTATTGCACCACAGTTCTCATCTCGTCCTGCAGGAGGCGCCCACGCCTCCCCCGCAAGTGCGTCATCACGCCGTACCACACCAAGACGTCAACCTGACGTTCCACCTCAACCACAAAACTACAACCCCCAGAACCCCCTACACCGGAAGTTCCCTGTCCCCCGCCTCTCTAAGGTCCCGCGCCAGCCACCAAAGAGTAGCAACACGCGAGATTCTCCGAGAGTTCAATCATGCTATATTGTTAGCACAGGTAGCTTAGCATCTTAGCTTCGTTAGCTCAGTACCGCTAGCTCCTATTAGCTTAGCTTAGCATCCAACATCACTTCTCCTAAACGGCCCAGTATCCTGTTGATTCGAGCGGCACAACACATCGCGACGTTTACACAACCCCAGCTATACCCCGTAACACAACTTTAATCCTATTTAGCCCCCGTCCACAGAACATATATCATTATCTTTATCCTAGTACGCTCGCCCGTTTGGCCCCGCCTGACCGAAATACACAGTATTTTACATCTAACGCTCCCCAAGCTCCGACGCTCCCAGTGACGTCATCAGCTCCAAAATCTCAGTTTCTTTTGATCGTTACTACATTATTTCTAGACCCCCACAGCACCGTTTTGAAAAATGTCAACGAACATTACACATCATCTAGGTTCCATCACACTTGCCATTCATTCAATTCACTCGACAACGCAACACAGCGTCCACACGTTAGTCCCGTCGCCCTCAGCTAACGCCGGCAGCTAAACAAACGCCTCTCTTCTTCCGGACAGGGGTGCGGTTTCTCCGCTGCAGCCTTGGCCACCAGTGTTTATAATAATACAAAAAATACCTTGGCATTCACTCAGAGCTCCTAACATTCATCCATTCAAACACATATACATAGCAAAACAATGTCCCATTCATAAGCATACCATTCATTTATGCACATTCATCCTAAATGCATTTCCTCGCTTTTTTCACACAATATTCTCCTATGTTCTAATCACACGTGCAGTATCTACTTCCAAAGTGCTTTACTCCAAAGGTTACTTTCCCAACGTCATCCTAACTCCCCATCCTCTCAATCTTAGCAGATTATGTCGGGCCACGATACAACAGCTCCGCATGAAACGTCTTTCAAAGCTCGCCTGTCATACGCGCCGATTCTAAGAGTGAAGCCCCGACGGTCTGGCAAAAAGCAACCAATTAATCCCCATTGTACTCTGTTCTCAGTATACCCTATACCCCGTTTTCTGTTCTCTTCGCGGAACCAGGATCTCCTGTACTACACCACGGTACTCTCACCCTACACTACATTCTCTTCTTTAAGACATGTCTGACTACCCCGCATTACCCTCTAATGAACCATTTCGTCACTCACAGTCCCTCGTCCCGCTATCTGTGACTAATCCCCGTTCTACCGCTTCCACGCCGGTCCCTTCAAATATTTTACCTATCCCTAGCCTATCCTCCTAATCTAACTAAATATAGACATCTATATCCTCTCCTCACTTGGCATCGTACCAACCATAGGCATCCTAACTGAACCTTCCCTATCCCCTACGCTTCCTAAGTGCAGCGCCGGTGTGTGGCTGAGACCAGAGCCAGGTCGTGAACCCTGGACCCCGGTACTCCTCCAACACCAACATCATCCTGATCCATCTCATTTCTACCTAAAGCAATAGCAACCCCAAAATGCGAGACTGCTTCGACCACTACCAATTTTAAACGCCATCACTACTCACCTCGTCCCGCTGGCCTGTCGAAGTGGTGACGATTATTTCAGTCGTAGAGGCGTCGACGAGGCCCATCTTCCAGAAGTAGCTTTCCGTCGTCTCCAACCGGTTCTGGTCGAATGTAGCACGGGTCACGGCACCAATTGAAGTAAACTTCTGTTCTTCATTTACCTATATCTAAGTTCATTGATCGTATAGTTTTCTATTACCCTTTCCTCTGCATTGGTTAGGTATTTTAGATGTTCGGTTCAAGTAAGGGGAGACGGACGACGTGGTCAAAATAACAACTGCAGTGTTTATTAATACCACAGCTCAGGAATCAAAACAAGTACATCGTCTCTTTGGTTCAATCTAATTGTCTCTTTCATGTGGCTTGTTTGGTCCATTCTTGGATCAGCTAGGCCCGATCAGAGCTTTTCTTCTCCATTGCTGTTCGCTGTCTCAGGTTGTCCATGGCAACAACCGTTCTCTCTCGTGGTTCGTGGTGTGGTTGTCAAGGCAACCTTGCTTTCGGATCCTTGGAGGTTTGGGAGCGCTTGGTTTTCATCTACCCTCGGTGGAGTCTGGATCCCCTGCTGCGATGCGATTCGTCTGTCATCGGTGTCTCCCTCTCGCTGTGTCAAGGCTCGGCTCTCCAGGGATCCTTCTCCGTCTCCTCTCCTCTCTCCGGGTGTGTGTCCTCTGATTGTCTTGCTCGGCTCTCGAGTTCTGTGTGGCTTGCCTCCCAGGGTCCGTCCCCTGTGTGTCTCCCTCCGTCGCCATCACAGCCCTTTTTATCAGAGCGAGAGAGAGAGAGAGAGAGAGAGAGAGAGAGAGAGAGAGAGAGAGAGAGAGAGAGAGAGAGAGAGAGAGAGAGAGAGAGAGAGAGAGAGAGAGAGAGAGAGAGTCCCTGCCTGCCTATTCACGTCCACAATCTGCCTTCCTTATTTGGCCATATTCCAGCAGGAACTTGTCTGCGGGTCTTGTGACAACATGTTACACAATTTATTCTGCTGACACAACCGTTCACAATAGAATCTGTCGGCCTGTTTAATCATTGATGAGTTTAATGCGTGCCATCTCTTCATGCTTCTTGTGACAACAGTTTCATAGTCTAAATTGGGGAGACAGACTGGCTCTTGATGCATAGATAATAAAACATGAGCTATTTCCATCTACAAACACTTTACCATTCTGTAATTGCATTTTAGAATACTAAGATAATTCTTTATTGTCTAGCCAGTGACTCACTGTCTTGTCTTCAGTTGGGTCCACTTTTTACTTTATTTGATTGAACTATTTATCTTACTGTTTGTATTTCCTATTCTAAAGTAATCTGTAATCTAGGTTGTAGCTCTATTTTGATCACTAAGTATTTTGTTCAGTATTAACATTAATTAACAAACGATGTAACTGGTGGCATTCTACTGTGTAAGGGGAGATTTCCAAATAGTCTGTGTCACCTTTCTGACCTCTGGGTCTTCGTCAGCAGCTGCTGTGTCGTAACCTAAAATTGCTTACTAGTGTCAATAAGACCTTTGATCTCAACTGTATTTTAAGTTCTAAGATAATTAGTTCCTCTTTTATCTCTTACCACTTACTTTAAACAAACCTCGCTTCCTGCCAGCTGGCCGGGTGAGGGGCCACTGTCTCTCAACCTCTTTAGCCTGGGGCCACAGAGATAACTTCACATGGTGTTCAAATCACCCTGTCTATCAAATCAACTTCTCTGTTTTATCATTTGGTACATTTATAGTTGCTTTATTCATGTTTTCATTTAGAAATATACGACACACACACCACTAAATACTGTCCTCCTCATCTGAGATCTGATAGCAGATGCTGTCACCCACCGATGTATACATTATATACACATTGCAAAACATAGATTCCTTCAGAGGGCAGCCTGGCTTCTCTTTACTTAGTGTCAGTTAGCTTTAACAAATTACCTGCATACTCAACAACTTGAAATGCCTCCTCGGTTTCATCCAATTGAACATGAAATTACTTCAAGGACATAGAGAAGACAGGGGGAGAGGGGGGTGGTAGAGCTAGATAAAGGGAAAGATATAGAGATAACAGAGAGAGAGAGGGGGATAGAGAGATAATGGGAGAGATAGAGAGAGAGAGGGAGAGAGAGATAGACTCCAACATTTCTTTCATGCTTGCCTTCACTCTGGCTTACAGGTCCCTGTGGGTGATTAATGCAACTGGAAAGAAAGCCGATAATTTCTGGTCTGAATTAATACATATGAGCTGTACACACTGCTGGGGGCTTATTGAAATGTATGTATGGTATAGATGAGTGTTAATGCCTGAGTATATTGGCCACTGTGGACACGCCCCATCCTTTTTTGTTATGCATGCCTGGCTTGGCTGGGTAGTGTTTGCTATGCATTAGCCGGCCTCACTCTTTGGAGACTGGCAGCGTCTGCATACAATGTGTCGCTCTACTGGGTGAGACGGCACAAGGACGTGAGGGGAGGGAGAGATAGGGAGGGAAAGACAGAGGAGGAAGGATAGAGGGGTAGAGGATGGAAGGAGACTTGAATGGATTAAACTTGTGAGACAGAGAGAAGAAGGGACGGAGGGAGCGGACTTGCTAAAGCGATAGGAGGTGCAGTGAAAGAGAGGAAGAGAGGGAGGGCAAATGGGATGTGAAGATAAATGAAAAGCCCAGTGAAGGGAGGAAAGAAAGAGCGAGACCATGCTTGAAAAGTGGATAGAGAAAATTATCACATCTAAAGTTAGTCCCCATGGATCCTGGTGTCAACGTGGAGTTTCCAACTGACGGATGAGAAGAGAGCATGAGACTCAGAAGTCCAGCCCTTGATTCCCGGCTCGATGGGTGATTAAGGCAACTGGAAAGAAAGCCGATAATTTCTAGTCTGAATTAATACGTATGAGCTGTACAAACTGCTGGGGGCTTATTGAAATGTATATACAGAATGGACAAGTGTTAATGCCTGAGTGTATTTGCTACTGTGGAGACGCCCCATCCTTTTGTGTTATGCATGCCTGGCTTGGCTGGGTACTGTTTGCTATGCATTAGCCGGCCTCACTCTTTGGAGACTGGCAGCGTCTGCATACAATATGTCGCTCTACTGGGTGAGACGGCACAAGGACGTGAGGGGAGGGAGAGATAGGGAGGGAACGACAGAGGAGGAAGGATAGAGGGATAGAGGATGGAAGGAAACAGCAGAGGAGGAACGGATGGAGCGAACTTGCTAAAGCGATAAAGTAGGAGGTGCAGTGAGAAAAGAGAAGAGAGGGTGGGCAAATGAGATGTAGAGATAAGTGAAAGGCCCAGTGAAGGGAGCAAAAGGAGAGCAAGACTGTGGTTGAAAAGTGGATAGAGAACATGATGCCATCTAAAGTTAGTCCCCATGGATCCTGCCGTCAGCGTGGAGTTTTCCATCTGATGGATGAGAAGAGAGCATGAGACTCAGAAGTCCAGCCCTGAGTTCCAGCTTGATGGGTGATTATAAACCTACTCTGCCATAACCATCCTACGACAAGCTTCCAGTCACAAACATGTCTTTCAAAGATTATGGGACAGTCTTTGTCTTGTGCGTGTGTTTGTGTGTGTGACACCACGTCAGACTGATTGCAACAGCTTCAAGGCATTGTGTTTGCTGGATAGTTTTTCATTCTTTGCAATCATCTTTTTATTTGGGTCAAAGGGGTGGAAGCTGAATAAGGGGGTAAGGAGGGTTCCATTCGGAACTTCAAAGAGTTGCCGTCTTTTGAAAATGATGCAATTGGATGCAATGGAAACGCCGTATCCTCCAGCGTCTGGGCCTAGAGAAGCGGTATACCTTCACAAAGGGCCCAGACTCGTGTCTAACGATCTGATCGGAGACCAGTTATTATCTGGGTTTTTTGATCCTCGCATAATTAATTCAGACAGAATGTAGTTTCATTTAAATTTTCAGAATGAACATACACATCTCTTCTTCTTTTTCTTTTTTACTCAACCCTCTTTTTCACAACCCTCTTGCAATTGAGTCCATCTGGCAAGGCTGGCGTTTGAATGAGAGCTGAAATTGGGGTGCAATTGTGTCACACACAAAAAAAAATTGGCTCCACACATGAGAAGTGAAACGATCGCATAAACTTCTCATTACAGCTTTAGCTAAGAGAAGTCACTTTTATTTTTCACGAATAAGGGTTAAGAATAGAACGGTCAGGAATTTTAGACAGAGACGGAGCCAAGAGAAAGAGAGAGAGTAACAATGCAGAATAATGCACCGGCACGTACAACATTTCATCACGCTTCTTTACCCCCCCCCCCCCTCCCAATGATTGTCCAGAAGTTTGGACTTCAAAGGCAAAAGCACTCAGTCCATTAGAAATCATCTAAAGAGTGTTGTTTAATTATAGATGGAATCACCTTTTCTCCAGCCGGCCTCTAGTTATTACATTCAGGAATTAATTTGGAACATGAAAAAGCTGGTATCATTGACGTTGCCTCGGAGGTTCACTTTCCTCAGAGATTAGCCATCAGTGGTTGCCGGAAATGATTAGTTTCTCCATCTGTGGCTGATTGATGTCGAGGCGAAGCAGGGAGCGAACAGAAGAAAAAAAACACACACACACACACAAGCGGAAAGTAAACATGGATAAATGTTAATTGTCGTGCCCGCATGCACTGCGGCACATTGCCGTTTGCCATGTCGCAGGCTCGCATTTCATGAAGCGAGCTGACCTGCATGTGCATGAGGAGCGGCGTTTGTACACATATTTACTGTAATTTGCTTCAAGCTGTTTTTCAAAGGCTGGTTGAAGAAACCCCAGCCCTTTGAGATAAGCAGCCCTTTGTTTTTAATCAAAGCCCACGTTTGAATGAGGAAAAAATAAAGAAGAAATTATGAATTGTGTGGAATGAAAGGGAGGCTGAGGCAACCACAGAGCTTTTAGGAATGAAATCAACCTCGTCTGAACCTACCACTCTGCCACGGGAAGACGTGAAAATAAAATGAACCGGTGGCGGATGTGTGTGTAAAGTTTTCCCATAACCTCCTTGCATTTTTGTGAAATCTCTTGAGTACCTTTTATTTAATTATAATTTTTTTTAACATACTCAGTAGGCTACTTCCCAGACCACCACTGACGTGGTGTGGTTGGACATCCAGACATGGGTTATTTATCAGCAAACACGTTATGCTCCTGCACATGGCTATCTGTTGTGACTGTGAATAGCTGTAATACTTTCGGAAGCACTGTACAAGCAGTATACTAGCAGGATAAAATGTGCGGAAATATATGTCCAGTAGACAACATTATTAATACACAGAAACACTGCCCGATGCTTTATGAATTTCTCCACACATGCTTTATATCTGAACATAGGAAGTTAATGATCACCATTTCCATTACATTGTGTTTTATTCACACTTCATGTGACATTTCTGGTCAAATCTGATCAAATAAGAAATGAATGGGTGAGACTATAATAAACCATACTATGGGGTGCTAATGGGTACTACATAGTATTATAGGGTATTACATGGTACTACACGATAGTAAAGGGCACTACATGGTACTACAGGGTAGTACATGGTACTATGGGATACTACATGGTAGGACAATGTACTAAATGGTACTACAGGGTACAACATGACACTACATGGTATAGTACAGGGTAGAACAGGGTACAATTGTATAGGGCTGCCCAAGAACGGACAAAGCAGCACAAGCAAGACTCTGGTGTTAAAACAGTGGATAGCTGTTGCATGTTAGACTGACTGAGCTGTTACACCGAGCCGACTATGTTCTTCTCGAGGTAAATCTCAACCTCATCTCGCCCACTCTTGTCTCAAGTGCCATTCCTGCATGACAGAAGGCTGTGCTACAGTACCATTCAGAAAGCACCGGTTCAAAAGCACACTCCTCAATTAGCTGTGGAACAGTATTTCCTACCAGAGTACCAAGTTTACCTGACTTTTTCAACTCTTGTTACCCCCAAATCCTCAGCTCCTAACCTTGTCTCTTTTACATTGCTCCGCTCGCTCACCCCTATTACTTCCAAGTAATTCCAAGCCCAAAAAACCCTTTGAACAGGCCTGTCCTGCCCTACGGCTGGTGTTTCAAAGGTCCGCACGGTGCACCGGTGTGTCTTCTGCGTGCACGGCGTCTCTCCCCGTCTCCCTCGAAGGTCTTCTAGAAGTCACCGCTAACTAGGAGCAGGGGAATAGACTGACTGGAGTTGATGGAAAAGAGCAGAGAGAGCTTCCCCCAAGAGAACACCCCCCGTCAGTCCCTGCCGCTCACGTCTCGCACCGATTCTCTTTTATGTGGACGATTAGCATCAGGTAAGACTGCAGTCCAGCACTTTGATGTCAGCGGGGATATCAAAGGCCGGACCGAGGGAGAAATGAGAGGCCTGCAGGGGAGAGCGCTGTATTCGGATGCGCTCAGTGTACTGCATGTTGAGGAGCCAACACTGGTGTGTAAACACAGACACACACACGCACACGCACACACACACACACAGAAATAAATGCACATATGTACATACACACACATACTGTTACCAACACAAATAACAGCCCCCGGCCTCATTTCTCCATCAATTTTCACTGAGACGCACAAAAACCCACCACGGACCTCACCTCCAGATGTGTCTCCTTACACATTACAGCACACACTAAGACTCCTTCTCCATGGGTGCTGCGCAGGGATCCACAGCTGCAAGAGGAGGCCCTGCAGGGAGGCTTTAGCTGAAGTACTTCCGCCCTAGGAGCCCTGGAACCGTAATCCCCTGGCTGCAAAGAGAAAGAGAGAGGCCATGGGTTATAATAGCATGGAACCAGGGATGTGACTGCAGGTTCAGCCAAGTGTGAACACCATATACTGTATTAGGGTGTGGCAGGGAATCACACACCCACATACTCATGCTGTCTCACACACACACACACACACACACACACACACACACACACACACACACACACACACACACACACACACACACACACACACACACACGCACGCACGCACGCACGCACACACACACACACACACACACACACACACACACGCACACGCACACACACAGACACACAGCAGTGACAGAGAAATGTGAATACGCTACTTCTCACACACATACACACACACACACACACACACACAACTGATAGAGAAGATGAAAACAGCTTGTATGTGAAACTTGATGATTGAACTGTTTCGTCAATGGCTCTGTTTTCCTTGTGAGGGATAATACGTGTAAAAATCAACATATTTTTGGCATTAGAACTGGAGTTGGTCCCCAGGCACCGGCATACCGACGCCCACAGCTCCTGAATAGTTCAAATCAAATCAAATCAAATCTAATTTATTTGTAAGGCCCGACAACACACGTTAATGTCCCCATGGGCCGGACACGTCTTCTTTAACACTAGCACGGCCGACAAGGGGTCAAATGACCCCTAGGCATTTTCAATAAATGTATCCTCGTCACTTGGTCGAGCTCCAGCTCTGTCACTCAATGACTTTTCCTAAAAGTACCCGTTTTATCTGGCACGGTTTCTGAAATTGGAGATGGGTCTGTCATTTTTCAAGATTAGAGGGTCGAGGTTCGGTTTTTTAAGTAGTGGTTTAATGACGGCTGATTTAAAGGCCAGGGGCACCATGCCAGGAGACAAGGAGGTGTTGAAGATATTGAGTAGGGCAGGGCCTAGAGTTGGGAAGAGTTTTTTGATGAGAGTTGCTGGAAGAGGGTCAAACAGACAAGGCATGCAGAGGACACAAAAACGAAATGTACTTGGCAAATAAACATATTCTAATTAAAATGTTGTCTTGTTCATTCCTTTGTATGAACTCCACTAAATATCCACCCTGGAATTATACATTAATTAACATTAATAATTGTTTCTGACTTTGAATCTGAATCTGTGGATTGTAACTATCAAGTTCAAGTTCATCTTGTACATACAAAAGTAAAATTTCAAATGCTTCCCCTGTGTGACCCCTGACTCTGCATAGCACCAATATAATAACAGTAACTGCTCAGCAAAAACAAATGAAAAAATATCCTTGGAACAAATAAGAAGAAACTTTCAAATATAGACCTATGACTAAACTAATGAACCCAGCGCAGACTCTGGCACAGCATGCTATTATTATAAATAGAGTATACTACTACTACTACTACTACTACTACTACTACTACTACTACTACTACTACTACTACTACTACTACTACTACTACTACTACTACTAATACTACTACTACTACTACTACTACTACTACTACTACTACTACTACTACTACTACTACTACTACTACTACTACTCAGTGGCGGCTGGCCACTAGGGGGGCTCGGGCGCCGCCCCCCTGGTTAACCCTGGTTAAAAGAGAGGAGAATAAGATTTTTTTTGTTTTGTTTTATAGCCCTATAAATAATATAAACATGTTTAAAATGAATAATATTTACTCATTTTAAGTATGTTTGTGTTTCCAATGCACAATATAACGTTAATATATCAAATATAAATAATCGTTTTCCTGAACAGGAAGTGACTCACTGTCTGATAGAGAATATGTTCCGTTACCGTAGCCTGATTTCTCCTCGCCACATTTCTCTCGGGCTAGACGCAATATCGCTTTGAGTGCGCGTGCACGCCGTGCACTGTTTCATCGCTGTATCCGTCGCAGCCAATCAGTGCGTAATGCGTTGTGCGTTGAAATATGATGTATTATGATGGAACGCGGGCGCGTTTTGAAGCGGTCTAAGCAGCAGCGTCTATAATTTCCGTAGCCGCATTTCTCGGAGACGCTCTCTGATTGGCCGACGTCAGTTTCTGTTGTAGCTGTTGTGTAACTTGTGTTGTTGTGATGCAGCTATTTGTCTTAGAGCGTGACGGCAAGTTCTTTCGACGGTTAAGCTTAGGCACTCTTTCAAAGTTGGTTAAGGTTAGAGTTTGTCTTAGAGCATGGCGATAGGAACGCCAGGTAGTATAGCTATATATGGATGCAGTGTGGACATGCATGGACAATGGACATCAACACAGTCTGGACAGTGGAGTGGATATACTTTATCAATGCTAACAAGCTAATAGCTGGATGCAGTCTCGACCACGTAAACAGTGAGTTAATTTGGTCTCTCTCTCGCTCTCTCTCTCTCTCTCTCTCTCTCTCTCTCTCTCTCTCTCTCTCTCTCTCTCTCTCTCTCTCTCTCTCTCTCTCTCGCTCTCTTTATGCTGATGCGGATGCAGACCAGAGAAAGACGTTTGTCTTGTTTACATCAGGGTCCCTTGTTTTCGATTCATGTCGATAGTTTAATAGCTAGCCTTGGCTCGTTTACCAATATGCAAAATATGTGTACAGCCCTGTACTCATACTGAAGTTATTCTTGGTATATAATACTACACATACACTAGGTCTGATTGTGTAATGAATCGATTCCACGTCGCGCTGTGTGTGAGAGAGAGAAAGAGAGAGAAGGAGAGATAGAGGGGGATACTAATACATTCCGCCCCCCCCGTGAAGAATTCACGAGCCGCCACTGCTACAACTACTACTACTACCTACTACTACTACTACTACTACTACTACTACTACTACTACTACTACTACTACTACTACTACTACTACTACTACTACTACTACTACTACTGTAACTGAGGGGTACAATTCCCTGACTGTATTGAGAGTATGGTATCATTAAACCACTACTGAGTTATGTACTTTAATTACTGGCCATACAGTACACGGTATATATGATGAACACCCACACAATAACACGGCTTAACAAAGAAAGTCCTGTTTAGAATATTTATTAGAAGAGCAGCAATAGCAGATTACAGTATTGAGAATTAGGGTCGCGCTTGTATTGCGAAGAATGTGCATGAATAGGTCAAGAGCGTAAGTCCATGAGCATATTACGATGGGGATAATTAATACCACCTGTAGCATAAGAATTATATAAGGCACACTCGTAGGTCAGCTGGAGATACTAGGGGGGTTCCCTCCGGTTGTAAGCCAGCAGGGGAGAGGAATTGTCGGGAGCAAAAGTCTGGATCAACGAGGAATAAAGAGACTCCAGGTACAGGAGACGGTGCAATAATCCCTTGGTCCTTAGACAAAGCAACAGCTATACTCCGGTATGCACTGCAGCATGGATGAAAGCTAGCCAGCCTCTGGGTCCTAGAGGCGGGCTCGACGGGGCTCCTCACAGGGTAGATCCCACACGGTAGTGGGGGTAGACGGTTCTCTGCTCCAGCAGCCACAGTACCAAAAGCAATATAATCCAGCCGGAAAAGGCTCTGCATTCGCCGGTGTAGATTATCCTGTGCACTATACTTCACATTAACTAGGTCGAACTTGACGTTATTTCACTAAGCTCTGACACTTTTACTATCCTATTCGCACGCGGTTCTAAGTGCTCTATTTAGACGCGAGGTTGCTCACTTCACTTGGTCGTTGACTCATGGTGAAGGCTTTAACGTTAAGACGATACGTTACTTTGAACGAATGATGAACTGAATGAACTGAACGAACTGAACGAAGTGCTGCTGTTTCCACCTGCGCCGTATTTATACGTAGGGTGAATAATCTAGTGCCAACCTCAGTTCTGTCTCGTATTACTGCGCAAACCTGGACATGTTGAGACAAGCCTTGGCGGTGGCTTTGAACTCGGCATTGGGGGTATGGTCGTTGGCGCCTAGGCGTCGCTGTCCAATAGGAGAACGAATATTATGGTCTGGCTTGTACCTAGGTAAAGGGATATTCCGTGTATATGTACAAAGAATATACAAGGGATATCAAACGATATACAAATATTATACATGGGATCTCAAGCAATAAATATATATATTCGGTTTAATCTGACCCTTTGTAACAGCCGCCTCCTAATTAGTCCGCACCTAATTAGATAAGCAGAGACAGATTAACCGTCCTGTCCACTACTCAATGTCCGTTGTGAGGAGTAGGGCAATTCACAAAGTCAGTGGGTCATGATCGTCAGCAAGGGAGTCAGGTAGCCTTGGCAACTCTCTCAGCCTCGCCACGGGTCGGGTGTATGTCCGTCCCTGGACGAGCACTTCTGCCGCTCTGACCTTTCCGTCGGCGCCAGTGATCACTTTGCTTACGCGGCCGGCCGGCCACGCAGCTCGGGGTAGTGACTGGTCTATGATCATGACGATTGTGTCCACTTTTAAGTTGTCCCCGTCCTTGACCCGCTTCTGACGGGCTGGAAGGGATGGTAGGGGGGTTAGGAGGAAGCGGGCCGGAGACTGCTTTGATCTGTGCTTGGCTGTGCCTCCACCTCCTCCGTCTGTTTCTCTTGTTTGGTCTGTACCCCGTCTGCGGAGGGGCCGGTTCCGGCCGCCCCATCAAGGAGTCGCTTGGGGTGCTGGGTTCGAGGTCAGCTACGTCTGGAGCGCAGCTGAGGGGGGTGGAGTTCGGAACTCCCTCTTGTGCTCACGGTTCTCTCACAGGCCTCTCGCCTAAGGTCAATAGCCTCTCAACAGGCTGTACGAGAGAGTGGCCGGTGTCGCTCACCTTTGTGTGCAGGCAGCGTGTAGACGTGGGTTTACTGTCAAGTCCATAGAGGGGGCCCTGGAGCGTCCACCCCAGTCGGGTCTGAACCGCGACTGAGCATCCTTTGGGTCCGATGTGGGCCGCCTCAATTGGGAGAATGAGGTCCGCGTGGTCGGAGCCGATGAGCAGGGTCGGTGTGGCGCCGTCGTTAAGCGGTATAGGTAGTCTGCGTAGGTGCACGTACTTCGCCATCAGCTGTGGGATGGGGTAGGTGTACTGTGACAGGCCTATGTCGTGGCTGGTGAAGACGTTGGTAATACTATACTGCTTCTCGGGCTGGTCCACCGCTGCTATCTTGAAGGAGACATTTTCACCCTTTATGGTCTTCTGGTCTCTTCTGATGGTACATATTGTCATTGTTCCTTTGGCACCCTGCAGACCCAGCTGGGCTGTGGCGGAAGCGAGGAGGAGAGTCTTTTCAGACCCATCGTCTAGGACGGCGTAAGTGTCCAGGACCTTGTCCTCGTAGCTCAGGAGCACTCTGACCACTTTGATGAGCACTCGGGGGGTCCCGCTATGCTGGTCTATATGGAGCACTCCTGTTGGTCGGTTGCCTTGGATCTTCTGGAGTGGTGCCGACTCGCGGCCGTCCGAGTAGCACCGTGACTCCCAGTGTCTGCTGTAGCAGTCGGGACACCAGGGGGCGGTCTGGTGGATCTTCGGTACTGGTGCCACCGCCTCGGCCTGATACATTACCGTGACGGGCCCACTTTGTTGTCCTGGCGGACGCCTGTTGATGTCATGCAGGACCTCCAAGTGGGCGCCGCCGCACCTGCTGCACTTCTTCTTCAAACGGCACTCAGCTGCCATATGGCTGCGCGCGCAGCGGCGGTGGTCTTTGATCCACTGACTCACCTCGTCCGTGGTCAGCTTCTTGAAAGTGTCACATTGATACAGCCGATGTTCCCCTTCACATTACTGGCATTCAATCTTCCACTCCTCTTTCGTCGAGGGGGTGTTGTGGTTCTTGTGCTGCGGTACTGATTCGGCTTGGTGCATAACGGTCACCGACCGGCGGTTATCATTTGATCCCCGAGGTCCTGGTCTTGGGCTTGGTCCACTCCACACGAACGTGTCCAGTCGTAGGCTGCTGACCTCCCTGGCGAGGAAATCAGATAGGTCTAGGAGGGATGCCTCTGGGTTGTTGGGGTCGCGGTGGTCTCTTTGCCGCCTGAAGCGCTCTTGTCGGGCGGGAGGGAGCTTCTCTAATATCCTTTCTACATTAGAGTTAGCATACAGTTCATATATCCCTTTCTCCTTTTGGGACCCCAGCATCCCTACCAGGGACTGTACCTTGATAGAGAGGTCATCCAATGCTCTGTTGTCTCTGGCTGGGGGGAGGCGGTCGATATCTCTTATTTCCTGTATCACGTAGTCCCATATGCGTCCATAACGCTGGTCGAGGGCTACTAGAGCCGCGGTGTATGGGGTACTTGAGTTGGAATATGCCAGCGCTATATTATGCGCTCTGGGCACCTTCAGGTGCTTGAGGAGGATAGCATATTTGTACGTCTCATCAGGGACGTCGGACATCATAGTCTCCAAGCACATCCGTAATTCCGTGTACTGTGCTCTGTCCTCACGCGTAAAGTCCGGGAACGTCGGTGTGCCAAGGTACGATGCCATGGATGGCTGGCACATCGGTGAGCGCAGGGGAAGAGACCTCCTGGGCGAGTCTCCCCGTACGTGTTGTCGTGGGTTGGTACTTGGTGGGTACCAGGGGCCGGGTACCCAGGTGCTGTTCCTCGGTGCTGACTGTACGTCAAACTCACCCGTGAGTTGGGTCGGGGGTTTGTAGTGCAGTGGCTCGGGGCTGACGTCTGGGCTGTACTGGGCCTCCTGGTCCAGAGTACGTTGCTGCTGGTCGGGGCTGTACTGGGCCTCCTCTTCCTCTTCCTCTTCCTCGGCTAGGTCCTGGAGTCTTCTAGTCAGTCTCTCGGCGACGTAGGCCGGTTCTTCCCGGTTGCTGGGTCTCGTATGGACCGGTCGGGGAGGGGGTTCGGAGACGTGGACAGGATCCTCCTGTTGGCGGGGTCCCGGGTCGCTTGGTCGGGTAGGGGAATGTGCCCTAGACCCTTGTCGTGATGATCTCCGGGAGCTCCGTGCGGAGAGAGGGGGTGTCGCCATGGCGATCAATTGTTCTACCATCTGCGCCTGCAGCCGGTCGCGCTCTGCTTCGCGCTGGGCATGGGCGGCGGCGCGCTGTGCTTCGCGGTGGGCATTGGCGGCGTCGCGCTGTGCATTGGCGCTGGCATGGGCGGCGTGGAGCTGTGCATTGGCGGCGTCGCGCTGTGCATTGGCGGCGGCGTGCTGTGCATCGGCGCGGCCTCTTTCGATGTTCTCTTACGTCTGAAGGCGTCTGGTCTCCAGTCTTATGCGGTCGTCTTCACTCCTTTGTTGCGCCTGGAAGCGCTCTCGCTCGGTTGCAGCGTGTTCACGCTCACTGAGGGCTTGCGCTTGGAGTTGCGCGTGAAGGCGCTCTCGTTGGTCTGCAGCTTGTTCGCGCTCGCTCGTCTGTTGAGCCTGGAGGCGTTCTCTTTCCATGGTAGAATGTTCGCGCTCACTTAGTTGTTGCGCTTGAAGTCGATCGCGTTCGGTGGAGGCTGCCAGGGTGGCGATGAATGCCTGCGCCGGCATCTTGTCCGCTTCGCTGGGGGAAGACACTGACGGAGGTGATCGGCTTCTGGCAGTGCTCGTTGGAGATCTGTTCTCTGGGCGCGCCTCGAGGTCCGTCTCCTGGGCGCGCTTCTCTTCTGGTAGTGGGTCGGGTTCTGTCCCTGGAGCGCTTTCTTTATCCTGGAGCTCTCCGGGGACCGTCCCGTTGACGTTGTCTGGGGGTATAGTCATGTCATGTCCCCCCTGGTCCCCCCCATGGGCTTGGTCAGTTTCGTTAGAACCCACTGGGGTCTCTACTGGCAGGGTCGTCTGGTCGGTAGGATTTTACATGCTTTGACTATCCGCTTTATTTATTTTATCCGCATTTAACGTCTTTATGAAGCTAGGTATTAGACTGACAGCGTATGCCTCTAGATAGGGAGGTGGCTGACGTCTGCGCTGCGGGCATTCTAGCTCGGGAGAGCTGCTTGGGGAGTGTTCACCGCTGGCCATGGTTAATATTAGGGATGCTCGATATTGGCTTTTTTACCGATACCGATATTCCGATATTGTCCAACTCCAATTTCCGATACCGATACCGATACCGATATCAACCGATACCGATATATGCAGGGTTTCCCCCCCAAAAAACGGAATAATTTCAGGTAACTAATAATTTCACTGGATGCATTCAAAAGGCTTTCTAAATGTAAGCATTATCTGTGCAAAATATGATCATTAAAAAAGTAAAAATGAACATTTTAAACCAACATGCATACTTTTGACAATAAATAAAATAAGAATTGGTTCTTACTTGCTTGCCTGGGTAAATAAAGGTTAAATAAATGTTAAAAAAAAAAAAAAAAAAAAAAAAAATTGTTATTGTTTTTTTTTTTTTTTTTACCGATACCGATATTTTCCGATATCACATTTTACTGCCGATATCGGCCGATAATATCGGTCGGCCGATAATATCGGACATCCCTAGTTAATATCAATATTATATTAGATATTACACTGATACCCTCCGGCTCGAAGGACCAATTGTAACTGAGGGGTACAATTCCCTGACTGTATTGAGAGTATGGTATCATTAAACCACTACTGAGTTATGTACTTTAATTACTGGCCATACAGTACACGGTATATATGAAGAACACCCACACAATAACACGGCTTAACAAAGAAAGTCCTGTTTAGAATATTTATTAGAAGAGCAGCAATAGCAGATTACAGTATTGAGAATTAGGGTCGCGCTTGTATGGCGAAGAATGTGCATGAATAGGTCAAGAGCGTAAGTCCATGAGCATATTACGATGGGGATAATTAATACCACCTGTAGCATAAGAATTATATAAGGCACACTCGTAGGTCAGCTGGAGATACTAGGGGGGTTTCCTCCGGTTGTAAGCCAGCAGGGGAGAGGAATTGTCGGGAGCAAAAGTCTGGATCAACGAGGAATAAAGAGACTCCAGGTACAGGAGACGGTGCAATAATCCCTTGGTCCTTAGACAAAGCAACAGCTATACTCCGGTATGCACTGCAGCATGGATGAAAGCTAGCCAGCCTCTGGGTCCTAGAGGCGGGCTCGACGGGGCTCCTCACAGGGTAGATCCCACACAGTAGTGGGGGTAGACGGTTCTCTGCTCCAGCAGCCACAGTACCGAAAGCAATATAATCCAGCCGGAAAAGGCTCTGCATTCGCCGGTGTAGATTATCCTGTGCACTATACTTCACATTAACTAGGTCGAACTTGACGTTATTTCACTAAGCTCTGACACTTTTTGCTATCCTATTCGCACGCGGTTCTAAGTGCTCTATTTAGACGCGAGGTTGCTCACTTCACTTGGTCGTTGACTCGTGGTGAAGGCTTTAACGTTAAGACGATACGTTACTTTGAACGAATGATGAACTGAACGAAGTGCTGCTGTTTCCACCTGCGCCGTATTTATACGTAAAGTGAATAATCTAGTGCCAACCTCAGTTCTGTCTCGTATTACTGCGCAAACCTGGACATGTTGAGACAAGCCTTGGCGGTGGCTTTGAACTCGGCATTGGGGGTATGGTCGTTGGCGCCTAGGGGTCGCTGTCCAATAGGAGAACGAATATTATGGTCTGGCTTGTACCTAGGTAAAGGGATATTCCGTGTATATGTACAAATAATATACAAGGGATATCAAACGATATACAAATATTATACATGGGATCTCAAGCAATAAATATATATATTCGGTTTAATCTGACCCTTTGTAACAACTACTACTACTACTACTACTACTACTACTACTACTACGACCTGTACCCCCCCCCCCCCTCCACCATGCTGCTACTATATGATGCCTGCATTTCCCCAAGGGGATCAATAAAGGAATATCGGTAACACTTTATAATAACACTCAGTTATAAGACCTTTATAAGGTATTTGTAGATATTGAACTAATCATGAACAAATCATTTATATACATTTGTAAATAATTATTAAATCATGTATAACTATATTTGTATAACATTTACAAATTAGTTCTACATTATGTATAACTCATTATCAACATTGTTTGTACTTGATTTGTTCATCATTAAATAATGTTGTTTAATGTGTAGTAACACATTTGTAGATGCTTTGAGAAATGGATATGAAAAAACAACTATACTGTACCTCCATTTATTTGTTCATGTTCAACAAATGATTTGTTAAGACATTCATAAAACAACTATAAATCATTTGCAGATGCTATTGTGTGCCCTAATCTGAAGTGAAGCCTATTCATCATTAACAAATGTCTAATACAGTTAATTATTTGTTTACTTTTTCATCACCTGTTACAAATGTTGTAGACAACTTTCGGATACACCCTTCTTTGTGACATCAAACAGTGACAGAATTAGGACTATAGATAAATGCAATTGTATTAACATATAAAATACATGTGCACACATAACATATAGTGTAACATGGGGGGGCACTATGACACAGGAGTACCCTGGCCAGGGATTGACAGAGTATGTAGAGAAAGTATCACACAAGTGAGACTTGACTTCGACGTGTGTTGCCGTCTGTTGAATGGAAGCACGATACATTAGCAGAGCCAAGTTATCCGTGCTGCCCCACGCTTTTATTAAGGTATGAGCAGGCTAAATACCTTTTTTGTTGGTAGATCTATTCCATAATTTCCAAGCTACAACTCTTATATGGTGTGTAGACGTACTTGATGTGGTGGCCGCTAACGTTACATTTGCTCAGTATATTGCGGTATGTGATGATGACACAACACACAAGAGTAATCATTATTTGTTTTTTTCAGGCTGTATAGGCGCCGATACAGCTTGAAAATACAAAAAAATTTTACCCTTGTGTGTCGTGTCATCATCACATACCGCAATATACTGAGCACACATTAGGAACAAACAAATAATTCAAATGTAACGTTAGCGCCCACCACATCAAGTACGTCTACACAACAAGAGTTGTAGGTTGGAAATAATGGAATAGATTTACCAACAAAAAAGGTGTTTAGCCTGCTCATACCTTAATAAAAGCGTGGGGCAGCACGAATAACTTGGCTCTGCTCATGTATCGTGCTTCCATTCAACAGACGGCAACAAACGTCGAAGTCAAGGCTCACTCGCGTGAGACTTCCGTCTACATACTCTGTCAATCCCTGGCCAGGGTACTCCTGGGTCCTAGTGCCCCCCCCCACCCCCACGTTGCACTATATGTCATGCACATGGATTTTATATGTTAATAAAATAGCATTTATCTATAGTCCTAATTCTGTCACTGTTTGATGTCACAAAGAATGGTGTATCCAAAAGCTGTCTACAACATTTGTAACAGGTGATGAAAAAGTTAACAAATAATTAACTGTATTAGACATTTGTTAATGATGAATAGGCTTCACTTCAGATTAGGGCACACAATAGCATCTGCAAATGATTTATAGATGTTTTATGAATGTCTTAACAAATCATTTGTTGAACATGAACAAATAAATGGAGGTACAGTATAGTCGTTTTTTCATATACATTTTTCAAAGCATCTACAAATGTGTTACTACATATTAAACAACATTATTTAATGATGAACAAATCAAGTACAAACAATGTTGATAATGGGTTATAAATAATGTAGAACTAATTTGTAGATGTCATACAAATATAGCTATAAATGATTTAATAATAATCTACGAATGTATATAAATGATCTGTTCATGATTAGTTCATTATCTACAAATACCTTATAAAGGTCATATAACTGAGTGTTATTATAAAGTGTTACCGGAATATCTTATCTTATCTTATATCGCTCACCTGTCTCTGTCTGACAGGACAGTGCTGGATTTCCCCAAGGGGATTAATAAAGGAACATCTTATTTTATCTTACCTTACTCTATATGTCCTGAATGGTGGGGTGTTCACCTCTCTGCAGGTCACTGCGGTCCTGTAAGGTGCTGTTCCCATTACCAGGCAGTGATATTCTCTGACAGGATGCTCTCTATGGTGCATGTGTAAAAGTTCTTGAGTATATCAGGGTTCAATCTGAACTTCCTCAGACGTCTGATGAAGTAGAGGCGCTGTTGCGGGACTATGGTGTAGAATGCTGAGCTGTAGGCAATGAACAGCATCCTCACATAGTTACCCTGCCTCTTGTCCAGGTGGGATGAAGCAGTGTGCAGGATGTAGGCTATGGCGTCCTCAGTGAACCTGATTGGCCGATATACAAATTGCAAGGGGTCTTATGGTGCTGGGGAGAGAGAAGATATGGCCATACACTAGTTTTTCAAAACACTTCATGACTATGGAGGTGAAAGCTACAGGGCGGTACTTGTTAAAGGAACACTCAGACATTTTGGGAAATACATTTGAGTGTCAGTTTTGGAGTCTGTCAAGTTTTGTCACCTTTGATGGAGATAGGCTAGCTGCCCCCTATTGCTTCCAGTCCTTGTGTGAAGCTAGGCTAGCATGCACCTGGTAAGTTTAACACTAGCACAGCCATGGAGAAAATGCCACTAATTCCCGCCAGGAATGGGTCAGACAACCCGACAGCTTATATGAGAAATATGAGAAAAATAAACAGTGTAAACTATATAATTACCTCTGAATATAAAAATATGAGGTTTACCACAATGAAATAGGTTTGAGTGACATAAAAAATAAATAAAAAAAGTATAAAAAAAAAATGTTGGATGGAAGAGCCACACATTGATGGGCAAAGAGCCACATGCCGCTCGCGAGCCACGGGTTGGCCACCCCTGCGCTAAACGCTCGTAAAGTGCTGTGACTTTCGTCTGTTCCAATGGCCCATAATTATGTGGAATAACGTTCTAATTACATTTTCCTGAAGTCATTTTGAAATTTCTAAAACCGTGCCAGGTAAAAACGGGTACTTTTAGGAAAAGTCATTGAGTGACAGAGCTGGAGCTCGACCGAGTGACGAGGATACATTTATTGAAAATGCCTAGGGGTCATGTGACCCCTTGTCGGCTGTGCTAGTGTTAATTGATATATACAGGATTTTACTTGAACTGGTTTAAATTCTGATAGCTGGTTTCACTGACTTCACTTATATTGGTCTGCTAAATTGTGTGAATAAGTGGCAGCAGGCTACAGATGTTAAATAAGCTGAGCCTTTTGGAATTATTCACTGTGAACCAAATACCAACAAGAGATAAACATCCTTATAGCTGCTAAATGGTGATATATAAACCGCTCCTATCAAGTATCTTGGAGAGGCACCGGTCCCCCCCCCCCCTTCCTGATGAATGAAGCCACCCAACTCCTCCTGCAATCAACAGTCATGTCTTACCTCGACTATTGCAATGCTCTGCTAGCTGGCTTACCGGCTTGCACCACTAAGGCTCTTCAACTCATACAGAATGCAGTGGTCTGTTTTATCTGTAATCTACCTAAATCAGCCCATTTCACCCCACTTCTCATAGAGATGTGCTGGCTTCCCATTGCTGCAAGAAGAAGAAGTAGAAGAAGGTTCTTGACCTGGCATATGGTTCAGCAAGGGGAATGGCTGCTTCCTCCACTACCACTAGTCAATGGTCTCTAATTAAACACCCTCAACATACTTTTATATCTGATTTTTTTTTAATAATCTTCATACTGTCTTTTACTAATATTTAATTTCAACCTTTATTTAAAATCGTAAGCTTCTGAGGTTTCCCTCATTTACAGAAACGACGATTGTACAAAATGTAAACAGTACATAATACAAACAATATTCACAGAAAATTAAACACCAGAGTAAAAATAAAAAACTTTTAAAATAATTAAAAAAGATCAGCTAAAACAGTTACAGGTAGTCACACAATGGTCTGAAATCATACGTTTAAAGATACCAAGGGAAGGGAGAACCTCCAATTTCAGATAGTTGAAGGACATTCCATGAGTTAGAGGCATCAAAGGAAAAAGCTGATTTCCGTAGTTCAGAGCAAACTTGAAAGAACCATCCAGTAATTTGATCGAGTTGAATAGGTTCCAATATTCCAATCTAACAGTGAAGAGATATAAACAGGTTGTTTACCAATAAGAGCTTTAAAAATAAAAATAAATACCAGTGTTTGTTGCGCCTTTCTGGAAGAGAAGGCCAACCCACCCTATCATACAGGACACAATGGTGAGTATCATATCTGTCACCAGTAATAAACCTAAGAGCTGAGTGATATGCAGAATCCAGAGGTTTAAGAGTTGATGCTTACTGATATGTACCTTACCACTATATTTCTATCCTTATATACTAGCTATCATGCTAATACTACAGCCTTCCCTGTAAGTAACAAGAGATGGTGCAAGACCAACTGGTGAAACGAATGTCACCAACTAAGCATCGAGCAGGCAAGTTAAGGTACGGTGGAGCATCCTACTCAAGACAGGCGTTCATCTCAGCTGTCGAGAACCGTGGCCTGCCAGTGCTCCAACTCAATGTCGAGGGCCTCACCATCGCCAAACTGGAGATCGTACGTCACCTGGCTGATTCCAATGGGGCAGTGGTGGTGCTCCTGCAGGCGACACACTGCACAAAGGATAACAAGATGGCTGGTTTCCATCTCGCCGGGTCCATCTACAACAAGCAACATGGTGTGGCAACCTTCGTGAGGACTGAACTAAGCTGGTCAGCCAGTAGCCAATCCCCACCAGGCTCCAACATCGAGTGGCTGGTTACAAAAATTCAGGAAACCTCAGTCATCAATGTATACAAGCCCCCACAATCAGAGCTGGCTGCTACGTCACTCCCATCCATAACTGCACCCGCCATCTACGCAGGTGACTTCCACTGTCAACACACAGATTGGGGTTACAACCTCACAACATCTAACAGAGAGGCATTGCACGACCCCAAGGAGCCGCTGGAATACTTCTACCAACACGGACCTGGCCTTTGCCGTGTGCCGGAGCAATGACCCGAAACCGGAGAGACGCGTCCTCCACACTCACACCACAGACCGTCTATCTTTAAAGTCCATCACTGGTGCAACCGATATTAGGGAAACCTGTAAAAATATGGAACTTTCAAAAGGTCAACTGGGAGGCATTTACTCGGGAAAGGGGAAAAAACGTGAGGCAGCCGACGTGGACGCCACTTAAGGGGCCTACTGTGGGGTCCTCCTGGGTGCCGCAAAGAAGATCAACCCATGCGGCTACAATAGGAACTACATATCTGGTTGGGACAAGGAGTGCAGCCGCGTCCTGCGTGACCACAAGAGAGCTGGCTCCAGGGAAGATATGGATGCGACTGCAGTGGCACTGCTCCAGAGACTGGACACCACACGTAGAGACAGATGGACTGAAGTAGTTGAATCAATTCACTTTACCCATTCTAGTCGGAAGGCGTGGCAAACGATCAACCAGCTAACTAAGGCAGATGTACGAAGCCCCCAAGCTGCCCAGTCACTGCAGATGTCATCGCGTCCGAGCTCCTGAAGAACGGTCGTTACCCAGACACAGACAAAGATGTTGCCCGCTTGATAACATGGGAGGTGTCTTCCCTCTCCAAGGTGGCCAGTGCAGATTCCAACCTCTTAGGAGATTTCACAGCAGATACCATCTGGCACCGTGGACTCCACTTGAAGCTGCTGAGACAGTACCTGATCGGTATATGGTGAAGTTCATCATGGAGATGCTGTTTAACCGCAGTTTTGTCCTACACAGCAGCAATGTCCACACAGGGGTCAGTCTTTTCTCCAATGCTGTTTAATATTTACATCTATGATCTCCCAGACACAGCATTCAGAAAGTACGGCTATGCGGACAATCTTGCCATCATGCTGAGAAGACCCACATGGAAGGCACTGGAAGACGGTCTTAACCAAGACATGGACCTTCTAGTAGCCTATCTATGAAAGTGGCACCTACAGCTCAGCACCGGCAATACTGTTACAGCAACATACCATCTTTGCAACAGAGACGCCAAGAGGGCACTGGAGGTATACACTGACCACAAGCGTCTGGATTACCAGCGAGCCCCTAAATACCTTGGTGTGCATCTGGATCAGACACTGTCTGTCCAACAAAGCCACTGCCAAGACACTGTGGATATCCACCCAAGCCCTGGTATTGGCGGCAGTGGAGTACTGTGCCCCAGTCTGGAGCAGAAGCCCACATGTGAAAAAGGTTGATTACCAATGCCCTCCAGATCATCACTAGATGCCTGAAGCCTACCACAGTCTTCCTGCTACCAGTCCTTGCAGGAATCACCCCGGCTGGCCTACAACGAGAGGCTGCCACTCTCGCCCTAGCAAGGAAAGCAATGAAGCATCCTGACAACACCACAACAACAGCAGCACCTCAGAGTAGACTCAAGTCCCGCCACCACTGAGGACCTGTCCAGAAATGGATGGTTGGCGGCAGCCTGCAAGCAAGAGTGAGAGAGGGCTGGGCCAACCCGCATCCACCACTACATCTGGGATCCAGGAGATAGCGCCACAGGAGACGATCTTCCACGCCGGTAATGGACTCTGAACCGTATACGAACTAGGGTCAGTCGCTTCAAATCATCAATGAAGAAGTGGGGTCTTTTTAGACAGCGCTGCATGCGAGTGTGGAGACTGTGACCAGACTGTTGAGCATATCATGACCACCTGCCCCCTATACAGACCACCCTCAGAAGCCAGCCTCTTTGACATGGGACCAGAGACAAGGCCATGGCTACAAGACACGGAGTTGGACCTTTGATGTTACACGAAAGAGATGCAAATACAGTATGTCTATGTATTATACAAATGTAAAATGAATTTGCCCCAGATGTGTCATCGTTCACCGTCCATAGGGGTATTTACCTTTATAGTCCATCAGACTATGCAATCTACATTTGCCCTTGTGTCACCTCTTAGCCTCCTTCATTACTCTCTGTAGGCCGTGGCCTGAAATGTTGTTTCCCAGACATGAGCCCTGCATTGTAGGCATCAGTGCATGCATTCAGTGCCTCACTAATTGATCTATATACCCATGGATTCTGGTTTGGGAAGGTCCTAACGTCATTAATAAACAGTAACTCTGTAGGACAACAGACAGATGAAGGTGGAACAGAGGAAAATGTATTACACAGTACAAAAAACACAATAGGGGTTGAGGGTAGGAAATGTCTTTAAACTACTGCTTGTTTGTAGCCTGAGCCCAGCGTGGACTGGTGATGAGGCACCTCACGTGCACGCAGCAGCCTCAAGTTGGACTGGGGTGGTACCATGGTCTAGCAACACTGAGAAATAGAGGTGCCAAAATGGCGTCAAACACAAACACTAGCTTTGCATAAATATCCAATATATACACACAAGACCCTTGACCTGGCATATCGTGCGGCAAAGGGAACGCCTCCGACCTACCTCCGGTCAATGGTCTCTAACTACACACCCTCAAGACCTCTATGCTCTGCATCTTCTGGCAACACTGAGAAATAGAGGTGCCAAAATGCCGTCAAACACAAACACTAGCTTTGCATAAATGTCCAATATATACACACAAGACCCTTGACCTGGCATATCGTGCGGCAAAGGGAATGCCTCCCACCTACCTCCGGTCAATGGTCTCTAACTACACACCCTCAAGACCTCTATGCTCTGCATCTTCTGGCTGCCTCAGAACCACTCCTATCCGAGCTCCAGGAGGGTCATCAAAGAGAAGCCGCCTATTATCTGTCCTTGCACAACAATGGTGGAACGAACTTCCCACCACAGTTAGGACAGCCGAAACCTTACCAATCTGTCGCCGTCGACTAAAGACACACTTCTTCAATCAATATCTGTAACTAAGAAAAAAAAATAAACTAACCAACCTTATTGTCATGCACTTGTCCTAATATACTAACCTACACTGTCTGTAGCACTCAACACTTTGATTAGCATTGTTACTCAGCTGATAGAGTTGTACCCTTCCTGTTGACTTGTCATACAAATCTTGTAAGTCGCTTTGGATAAAAGCATCAGCTAAATGACAAAATGTAAAAATGTAAATGTATATGATGCCAACTGGCCACCAGTGATGGGAATAACGGCGCTATAAGTAATGACGTTACTAACGGCATTCGTTTTTTCAGTAACTAGTAATCTAACGGATTACTCTTCCAATCTCAATAACGCCATTACCGTTACTGCAAATAAATGCGGCGCGTTACTATGAATGAACCTGTTTCTTTCATCAGACAGATATCTGCGCTGAGGGGCAATATGTTCTTCCTTGTTTAGTGCGCAAATTCTCCACTCATCTCCTCTGCAAGCACTGCTCCACTGTGTGTGTCTGTCTACTCTGGTCCAATCACATTCAGCGTCCCGTCAGCGTGTCTCCCCCCACCCACAGTCTGCGAATCAGAGCAGAGTAGGGCGGGTCTTCACGGAATGCATGTTGTCTTTCAGCGGGGCGAGTCAGAGCTGTAGCTAGTAACCTCATTCCCAGTTGTATCCCCGTGAGATAAATGTAGCTAGTAGCCTAGTTTCGCCAGCAGGCAGTTAGTAGAAAAATGTGGCATGTTCAAAGAAAGTAAAAGAAAAGTCAACAGTGAAAATCGCTGCAATTCAAAGCTGCATGGACTAAAAAATATGCGTGCATGCATCCTCCCAGCACCAAGAAACGGTAGCTCTTGTGAAGAGTGGCAATATGAAACGCCACTATGAAACAAAACACAGTTATTTTGATGCAGCCTTTCCTCAGAATTCAGTGCTAAGAACCACAAAAATAAATGGAATGAAATCATATCAAGCTGCAAGCAGAATTATTGTTAAAAAAATGCACATGCATTTCCATAGCTGTGGATGAGTCCACTGACACCACTGAGAATGCTCAGTTGCTGGTGTTTGTGAGGTTTTAGTGAGTTTGTTTGTGAGAAGATTGGATCAGTTGTACTTTTTTTTGGAATACTTTAAACCCTTTTTTTGTGGAATATTTGATGCAGCCCAGCCTCACCCAGACTCTACCTCCAGCGGCCCCCAGGTAAATTGAGTTTGAGACCCCTGGTTTAGAATGATTCGATTAGATTCTTATATCTGTATGTTGTGTATGTCATAAATGTCATGAATTGAAAATGGGGGACCCTGATGTAAACAAGACAAAAGTCTTTCTCTGATCTGCATCCCCTTAACAATTGTGTGTATTGAGCCGTACTGCTGTACCCATTCTGCAATCTGTTAATTAAAATGTTCAATCAATCAGTATATATTTGTTATTTATTTTTGGTATAGTGCTTAACAAGCATAATTTAATGTTGCCCAGTTGTGGCCTGTTGAGGGGCAATACATATCAAAAGTTCCAAAATATCTATTGTATTTGTATGATCCACTATATAAACATAGTAATTATAATATCTACATACATGGCATTTGATTGGAGGCTAGTCTCTCTTTGTCCCACAGCAACATTAAAATAGTTTAGATTTGTGTATGTTGTTTATGTAAAAAAAAATATTGAAAGTAACGCAATAGTTACTTTCTGAAGTAACTAGTTACTTTTATAATTTGTAACTGAGTAAGTAATTTAGTTACTTTTTGGAAGAAGTAACTAGTAACTGTAACACGTTCAGTTCAGTTATTTTTTATTTCGGGTTTTGGACACATAACAATGGTCATTCCATAAATCATCAACGTTTTACCAGCTGCTATTGCAGCATTGTCCAATTGTCCGAAAAGTGCTAGGGAGAAGCACTAGGCTTGTCAGGCCCTACCCCTGAAGACTTACATTTATTTTTATTTTATTTACATACATATAGTACATACATATAGTACACATTACAGTACACACATATAGTACACATTACAGTACACATTACAGTATAGTATACCTGCAGTATGTAATAGTATATATAATAGTATATAGTACATGATATATTAGTATGTGTAACTGAGGGGTACAATTCCCTGACTGTATTACTAGATATGATACTTACTACCACTACCTTTGTACTTAATATTCGGCCACCCAGTACTCGGCATAAATATATTATGATGAACACTGTCACGTAGATGAAACGGATCCAACACAAATGTACGAATTAGAAATAGGTCTTTATTTCTACACAGCGATGGTGTGTAGAGCAAGCACTTAATCAAATCAATCACATTTATGAATGGGAATTAGTATGCACTTTTATGGCAAGAGTATTCGTTGGTATATCAATAGAGAATGTCCAATCTCTGAAGGCGCAGGTGGTACATATACGACCTGGAATAGTTAAGGAAGAACAGCAATGATACTTTAATGATTATATACTGGATACACTAAGGGGGGTTAATCCGGTCGCTTGTAAGCCGACAGGAGTAGGAAGGGGGGGGGGGTAGAATCCGGCTGCCTCATCCGGCCAAGGGTATCCCAGGTGAACCCACTGTAGTGCCGTTCAATGCGCCGGCGATCCTTGGACCACAGATGAAAGCAGGTGGACTCTTTGTGGGCCGGCGTCCTCCGGTCCACGGAGGAGAGACGTGAAGCGACCTCGTCTTGCAGAGCGTCTCCTCACCTTGCGTCCTCTCCAGGGGGGGGGGTTCCAACACACGGCAGTGTCGGGGGTCTTTATCCATGGAATAATCAACGTATACAAAGCATAATCCGTGCCTGGGAAGGCGGGCTGTCGTCGGTAGAATAATCCGGTATACAGGTCCACTCGCTCGTCGGCTCTGGGGCTCCTCGGGTGCAGCTTCACGTGGGGTCAACCACCCTGGATAAGCAGCCAGTTCTCTGCCCGAAACGATGGGGTACTGACTACGGTAGTATTCTCACCGTACGAAGCACTATATATTAACAGACTATTATTAGCTTAATAGACTACGTCCAACTCGACGATATAGTGCCAAATATGACTATTCAAATATTAATATACACGATGTCTCAATACCGATGGTAGGCGAACTTGGCCTTACTCCCACACGTGGCGTCGCGGGGAGGCTTTACGTCTGTGACTCTATTGGAGGGTAAGAAACTGGACTGAAAAGAAAGTCCTACTTTAGTAGCGCAGTATATATACGCACTATGAACAAATAGTCCCATTAGTGGTGCGGTAGCCAGATTCCTACGCGGAACTAGGACTTGTTCGTACATGTTGAGCGGTACGCTTGAACTGGGTCTGAGGGGTATGGCAGCCTGGCACCAAGGTCTCGACCAATAGTAGAATGGAGACTATTATGAGATGTTCAGTAGGCTAGAATGGATATTCAATGCATATTGTACAAGGAATATACAAGGGATATCAGGGAATATTAGAGAATATACAAATACAATTAAATATATATATATAAATAAATATATATATTCGGTTTAATCTGGCCCTTCACAACAGCCACCCCCTGATTGGTCCCAGACCTAATCAGTTAAACAGAGACAGATTAATCGCGTTGTCTATTTACACATAAGGGTTTGCTGTAGGGGTCAGTCAACTTCACAAAGTCATAGGGTTATAGGGTCATGGTCATCATCGATTGTGTCTGGGAGTCGGGGCAGTTCTATGAGCCTCGCCACGGGACGGGTGTAAGTGCGACCCTGGACGAGCACTTCAGCTGCTCGGACCTTGCCGTCGGCACCGGTGATCACTTTGCTTACGCGGCCGGCCGGCCACATAGCTCTGGGCAGTGATTGATCAATAATCATGACGACTGTTCCTTCTGTCAAATTGTCTCTCTCCTTTACCCACTTCTGGCGGGTCTGTAGAGACGGTAGGTAGTGCAGTAGGAAACTGCTCCAAAACTTGTCGGCTAATACTTGGCTGTACCTCCACATTCGTCGGCCGTTCGCTTCTTCAGGCCGGTACATTGTCTGGGGTAATGCAGGATCTAGCCGCCCCATCAGGAGTGTGTTGGGGTCTGCGGAGATAACAGTGCTCAATCCACAGAACACAGACTTCTCATTTTCCACCTCCTCTGGACTTGCTTCCCTCGGGATAGGCATGGGCCACTGTCCTTCCGGGAGTCTTAGGAATGCGGGGCCGTCACTGTAAGCATTGTGACGGGTGAGGTCATCCAGGGGCATCCCCCGGGTGATGACGTCAGCTGGGTTCTGTTTTGTATCAACGTAGCGCCACTCTGTTTCTCCGGTTAACTCTTCGGTTAAGTCTTGAATCTCGGTGACTCTGACTCCCACGAAGACTTTGTACTTGCATGAGTCCGATTTGATCCAGGCGAGTACTGTCGTGGAATCTGACCACAGGATTGTTCTAGACACCGGTATGGTGAGCTCACGTTGGATGAGCGTGGCTAGGTGCGCTCCGGCTAGGGCTGCGCAGAGCTCTAGACGTGGGATAGATTGTTGCTTGCGTGGGGCTATTCTCGAGCGGGCGAGGACAAATGCTGTGTAGATCTCTCCCGCCCCTTTCTTGGGCCCGCAAGTAGGCTACTGATCCGTATGCGACCTCTGAGGCGTCACTGAAGACGTGTAAGTCCATTTTACATGTCTCTGGCCTCACCGTGGGTGGGAAGTAGCTTCGGCGCATATTAACGCCTGGGAGTGAGTGGAGCTCCATCTCCCACTCTCTCCAGGTGGATGCAAGGTGTGCGGGAATGGGGTCGTCCCAGCCCTGGTCCTTGTTCCACAATGCTCGTACAATCATTTTTGCCCTGGTGGTGTACGGTAGAATACATCCTAGCGGGTCATATTGTCGGGCGAGTGTTGTGTACACACTCCGTCTGGTGGTCGGCGCCGCCGCCGGCCTTCCCTGCTCCGTAGTCAGGGGCTTGTGTCTGTAGTGAAGCGAATCTGTTTTGAATCGCCACACCAATCCCAGGGTCATCTCCTGGGCTTCTCCCGGGATTGTAGCCATCCAGGTCTCGCTGCTGGCTGCCTTGTCCTCGGAGGAGAGGCTGCGCAGTACTTGCGGATCGCTGCTGGCCCACTGCCTGAGATCAAAGCCGCCTTTGATCAATGAGGTGCGGAGTTTAATCAGGAGAGCCTCGGCTTCTTCCTGGGTTGAAAGGCTTTGTAGACAGTTGTCTACGTAGAAGCTGTTCTTTACGCTGTCTCGGACCTCTTCGTCCGCTGCTGGGTCCTCTGCTACATGTTTCTGTAGTGCAAATGTAGCACAGCAGGGGCTGCACGTCGTTCCGAAGGGGAGGACTTCCCATTGGTAGATGGCTGGGTGCTCATCTCCTGGCTTCTCTCTCCATAGGAACCGTAACAGGGGCTTGTCCTCCTCTACTAATCTCACCTGCAGGAACATTCCTTTAATGTCCCCGCTGATGGCCACCTTTTCCTGGCGGAAGCGGAGTAGAACGCCAAGTAGGGAGGGGCCGAGTGTGGGACCGGGCAGTAACTCTTTATTCAGATTTTGGGATCCGATCTGGTAGCTGCAGTTAAATACTATGCGGTCTTTACCGTTGTGATGGACCTTGTGGTGAGGTACGTACCACGATTCAGTGGTCTGGTCAGCCTCTTTAATGTCCATCTTTGTGACGTGTCCCGCTGTGATGAGCTTCTCAATCTCAGCGCGGTATACACTCTCTTGGGCGGGGTTCTTGGCTAAGCGCCGCTCCGTGTTCAGCAGGTACCATTCTGTGGCGTCTGTCTTGGCGTGGAAAGTAGGCATTCCTTCTCGCCGCAGGAGTGGCGTGGCGTATCTCAACACGCCGTTGACCGGGACTCTCTTGGTCCCTGTCTCGAGGAGGTGAATGGCGTAAATGTCATCTTTAGAGCGAATGTCTTTCTTTCCGTTCTTAAAGGGCATTTGTTCCAAGGTCCATAGCCGCTCTACGTGTTGCAGGAGTGCGGTTTCTCCCTCTGTGACTCGGGAGTGGAGACATCTAGTGGCTGTACTTCGGTTGAGAGATTTGGCGAGCGGGCCTTGGAGAGTCCATCCCAAACGGGTCTCGACTGCTGCAGGACAGCCTCGGGGTCCGGTATGAACCCGGTCTATCGGGACAATGAGGTCTGCATGGTCGGAGCCTATCAACAGGGTCGGCATAGCATTGTCTATGAGCGGGATCGGTAACAGGCGCAGATGTACATATTTCTCCATCAGCTTGGCGACGGGGTATGTGTACCGCGACAGTCCTATTTCTTGGCTGGTGAAAGCGTCTGTAATCTGGTACCGTCGCTCAGGCTGGCCGCTTGCTGCGATAGAGAATGAGACATTCTCGCCCTTTATCGTCTTCAAATCTCGTCTTATTGTCCGAATTGTCATTTGGGTTTCGCTTCCCCGCAGCCCTAGCTGGGCCGCAGCGGAGGCGAGCAGAAGGGTCTTCTCTGACCCGTCATCGAGGACGGCGTAAGTGTCCAGGACTTTATTCTGGTAGCTTAGTGTCACACGCACTACTTTTAGGAGTACTCGGGCTCCACTGCTGCTGGCGGGATCGATGTACATGACGCTCGCTTTGCTGCTGGATGGTGCGGGTGAAGGGCGCCGTCTGTTACTGTCGTGAAGTATGTCCAGATGGGCTCCATCGCACTTGGTGCACCTTTTCTTTAAGCGGCATTCGGCTGCCATGTGTGAGCGCGCACAGCGAAAACAGCGCTTGTTGGACTTTATCCATTGACTTGCTTCCTCCGCGTTCAGCTTGGGGAAGGAGTCACATTGCGCTAGCCAGTGTTCTTTCTCACAGTAGGGGCACACTATCTTCCACTTCTCCGTTCTGGAGGGGGTACTGTGGCTCCTGCTGCTCGGTACTGACTCCGATTGGTGCATCACAGTCACCGATCTTCTTCCATCATTTAGTCGTCTGGTTCCTTCTCTGGAGCCAGGGGTGCTCCGTCCGAATGTATCTAGCCGTAGGCTGCTGACTTCTCTCGCCAGGAAGTCCGCTAGATCGAGGAGGTTCGGTTCGGGGCCATTCGGGTCTCGGTGGTCCCTCTGCCGCCTAAAACGCTCCTGTCGAGCGGGCGGCAGTTTCTCCAAGATCCTTTCCACATTTGAGTTGGCGTAAAGTTCATGCCTCCCCTTCTCTCTCTGCGCTCCCAACATCCCTACCAGGGACTGCACTCTGATGGACAGGTCGTCCAGTGCTCGATTGTCTATTGCTGGGGGTAAGCGGTCGATGTGTCGGATCTCCTGGATCACGTAATCCCATATGCGCCCATACCTCTGGTCCAATGCTACCAGCGCTGCTGTGTATGGGGTGGTGGAAGTCGCGTAGGCGAGCGCTATATTATGTGCGCGGGGTACCTTTAAGTGCTTCAGTAGGATGGCGTATTTATGGCGTTCATCCAATACATCCACCAACATGGTCTCCAGACACATGCGGAGTTCTGTATACTGGGCCCGGTTCTCTTGGGTGAAGTCGGGTACCATAGGCGTGCCAATGTATGACGCTGACTGTGGATACATCGGCGAGCGTTGGGGGAGAGGCCTCCTAGGCGAGTCTCCTCCCGCTCCTTGGTATGGGTTGGTACCGGCAGTGTACCATGGCCCGCTTGTCCAGGTGCTGTTCCTCGGTGCGGGTCGTGCATCGTGCTTACCCGTGTATGGAGTCGGGGGTCTGTAGCGCAGCTCCGCGGGAGTATAGCCTGGGCTGTACCGGACCTCCTGGTCCGGTAGAGTACTGTGCTGTCATCGGGCGTGGTTCTCCTCCTCTTCCTCTTCGTCTTCAGTTAGGTCATCCAGTGCTTGTAGTCTCTGGGTTAGCCTCTCCACAGGATATGCTGCTCCTTCCCGGTTGCTAGGTCTCGCTTGGACCGGTGGGGGGAGGTGGTCTGTGGGGGGTATAGACCTCGTCTGTTGGTCAAGTTCAGGGTTGTTTACTCGGCTAGGGGATGCCGCCCTGGAGGTGTGTCTAGACGAGTTCCTGGAGCCTCTGGCGGAGGGAGAGGGTGTTGTCCGTCTGATCAGCTGTTCTATTAGTTGCGCTTGCTGTCTGTCGCGCTCTGCGTCCCGTAGAGCACCAGCAGCTGCTCGCTGGCTGTCTGCTCGGTCTCGGGCCACATTCTCTTCCCGCTGAATGCGTCTTATTTCTAGACGTATATGCACTTCTTCGCTCCGCTGCTGGATCTGCAGTCGGTCGCGTTCAGCAGCGGCGTTCAGGCTGATGAGGAAGGCCTGCTGTAGGGTCCTCTCTGCCTCGCTGGGAGAAGGCGGTTGTATAGGGGAGCCTTCCCTCGGGGTACTCCTTGCGGAGCCTTGGAGCTCTATCTCCACGGTGCTCTCCCCGTCTTCTTCCGTGCCGAGTTCTGTCTCGGTAGCATTGTATTCCTCCCGGGACTCATCGGGGACTACTTCTTCAGTACTGGCGGGGTGTGAAGTCATGTCTGGTTCCCACTGGTCCCCACCGTGAACTTGGTCAGTTACATTAGAACCCGTAGGGGCCTCTATGGTCGGGGTAGTCTGGGCGTTGGGGTTAGACATACTTTTACTTTCTAGTTTTACCGCGTTTACTGTTAGTAGAAGACTAGGTTGTTGACTGACAGCGTAAGCCTCTAAGTACTGAGGGAGCCGTCGTTCGCGCTGCGGGCGTTGGTTAGGAGGATCGTGGAGTGGAGTGTTCATCATAGGCCATTTCAATATTAATAACACTATATTAATATTACACTAATTACCATCCGGCTCGAAGGACCAATTGTAACTGAGGGGTACAATTCCCTGACTGTATTACTAGATATGATACTTACTACCACTACCTTTGTACTTAATATTCGGCCACCCAGTACTCGGCATAAATATATTATGATGAACACTGTCACGTAGATGAAACGGATCCAACACAAATGTACGAATTAGAAATAGGTCTTTATTTCTACACAGCGATGGTGTGTAGAGCAAGCACTTAATCAAATCAATCACATTTATGAATGGGAATTAGTATGCACTTTTATGGCAAGAGTATTCGTCGGTATATCAATAGAGAATGTCCAATCTCTGAAGGCGCAGGTGGTACATATACGACCTGGAATAGTTAAGGAAGAACAGCAATGATACTTTAATGATTATATACTGGATACACTAAGGGGGGTTAATCCGGTCGCTTGTAAGCCGGCAGGAGTAGGAAGGGGGGGGGGGGGTAGAATCCGGCTGCCTCATCCGGCCAAGGGTATCCCAGGTGAACCCACTGTAGTGCCGTTCAATGCGCCGGCGATCCTTGGACCACAGATGAAAGCAGGTGGACTCTTTGTGGGCCGGCGTCCTCCGGTCCACGGAGGAGAGACGTGAAGCAACCTCGTCTTGCAGAGCGTCTCCTCACCTTGCGTCCTCTCCAGGGGGGGGGGTTCCAACACACGGCAGTGTCGGGGGTCTTTATCCATGGAATAATCAACGTATACAAAGCATAATCCGTGCCTGGGAAGGCGGGCTGTCGTCGGTAGAATAATCCGGTATACAGGTCCACTCGCTCGTCGGCTCTGGGGCTCCTCGGGTGCAGCTTCACGTGGGGTCAACCACCCTGGATAAGCAGCCAGTTCTCTGCCCGAAACGATGGGGTACTGACTACGGTAGTATTCTCACCGTACGAAGCACTATATATTAACAGACTATTATTAGCTTAATAGACTACGTCCAACTCGACGATATAGTGCCAAATATGACTATTCAAATATTAATATACACAATGTCTCAATACCGATGGTAGGCGAACTTAGCCTTACTCCCACACGTGGCGTCGCGGGGAGGCTTTACGTCTGTGACTCTATTGGAGGGTAAGAAACTGGACTGAAAAGAAAGTCCTACTTTAGTAGCGCAGTATATGTACGCACTATGAACAAATAGTCCCATTAGTGGTGCGGTAGCCAGATTCCTACGCGGAACTAGGACTTGTTCGTACATGTTGAGCGGTACGCTTGAACTGGGTCTGAGGGGTATGGCAGCCTGGCACCAAGGTCTCGACCAATAGTAGAATGGAGACTATTATGGGATGTTCAGTAGGCTAGAATGGATATTCAATGCATATTGTACAAGGAATATACAAGGGATATCAGGGAATATTAGAGAATATACAAATACAATTAAATATATATATATAAATAAATATATATATTCGGTTTAATCTGGCCCTTCACAACAGTATGTATATATAATAGTGTATACAACACATAATGTGATATGAGATATATAGTACATGATATATACAATATAATATAGTACCATAATATAATAGTTTATAGTGTAAATATAGTTTAATATAATATACAAATTAATTATAATATGATTATATAATGTAACGTACAATACAGTATCATATGTATTTTTTTTTAATATGCAATTAAAGCTCTTCTTCCCTTCTGTACCTATCGAAAATAGATTTTTTTTTAATTGATTTATGTTTTCACAATATTTTAGTTCATCCTCTAGCCTCTAGCGGCCATTCCACAGAGTAAGAGGAGATACACATTATTTTCAGGTTGGTTTTCATCACAAGTTTTTTGAAGTCCAATGGTCCTCTGAGGTTGTCTTTATCCAGAAATTGGCTTCTTGCATTTACCGGTAATTGATTATTTCTAGCTTTGTACATAACTAGAGTTTTAAAGTTTACCATATCAATGAACTTCAAAATGTGTGATTGTAGTGTGTGTGTGTGGTCCCGATATCCTGCATTGTTTATTACTCGTATTGCTATTTTTTGTAGGATAGTCAATGTATTTATGGTTGTTTTGTATGTGTTACCCCATACCTCTGTGCAGTAATGCAGGTAAGGCAAGATCATTGCACAGTACAGAGTGTGCAATGAGTTGGGATTGAGTACATGTCTCACCTTACTAATAATTGAGATGCTGTTTGCCATCTTAGCCCTCACATATTCTATATGGGGTTTCTGACTGGACAAGTTCATGACTGAGGTCTCTGCCTGGTCACTGTGAAAGTGTGTTGTTGTTGTTGTTGTTGTTGTTGTTGTTGTTGTTGTTGTTGTTGTTGTTGTTGTTGTTGTTGTTATTGTTGTTGTTGTTGTTGTTGTTGTTGTTGTTGTTGTTGTTGTTGTTGAAGTTTAGCTGAAAGGAAAACTTTACTCTAGTTTTGTTGATCATTATTGTAAGAATGAATTGTGTGTGTGAATTAATTAATAAATTAATCATTGCATTTATATAGCACTTTTCTAGACACTTTACAATGTACAGTGAACCTCGTGTGATTTGCCATGTTTGTTTCTGCGTGCAAGCGAGCAAATTGAGGGCATTATGGCAAGCGTGTGTGCGTTGGAGTGTACTCGCATGGGTTTGTGCTTTTCGACTAAAACTCTTTACTCTGAATGTACAAGCAGAGAATAATTTTGATTACTGTGATTAAACCGCAGCTGCATTAAAACAATGAATCATTCACCAAAGCTGCAATTACTTGTATTAAATCCCCGTGCAGCTAACCTCTTGGCACCCTTGAACAACGGGTCAACAAGCTGTTGCACAAAGCAATATACACTGTTCCACAGGCCCACTTGTGGCTTCCTGCCAAAACAAAGAAAACAGTGCACTCCAAAAAATGGGTATTGCAGAAAAATAAAGGCTTAAATTGACTTTGACCATGTGGTTTTAGAGACAAATTCATTTGAAATTCTAAGCTAAGTTGCCGTTTGGTCCCCCCACCCCGTCGCTCTCCCTCTCCCTCTCTTCCCCCTTTCTCTCTCTCCCTCTCACATTTTCTGCATCACTCACTCGCTCTTTCTCTCCCTCTCCTATTATCTCTCTCTCTCTCTCTCTCTCTCTCTCTCTCTCTCTCTCTCTCTCTCTCCTCTCTCTCTCTCTCTCTCTCTCTCTCTCTCTCTCTCTCTCTCTCTCTCTCTCTCAAAATGTTTTTTAGTTAAAGTGATATTAGACCAGGAGGGGTGTGCACGGTGGTTTTGGTTAAATGTGGGGGTAATCAGCTTAATGCAGAGTTAAAAGCCAGTGGGAGGCTGGCCAAATCCCAGAGCCGTGGCCCCGGACTGTGACCTCATACTCAGCTATAATTATGGCAATAGTGTCTCCCCTGGCTCCTCTCTTCCACTCCCCCCCTGTCTCATAGTGTCTCCCCTGGCTCGCTCGCTCGCTCGCTCACTCACTCACTCACTCACTCACTCACTCACTCACTCACTCACTCACTCACTCACTCACTCACTCACTCACTCACTCACTCACTCTCTCTCTCTCTCTCTCTCTCTCTCTCTCTCTCTCTCTCTCTCTCTCTCTCTCTCTCTCTCTCTCTCTCTCTCTCTCTCTCTCTCTCTCTCTCACACACACACACACCCTCCTACACTTAATTTGCAACATACTTTCACTTTACTCTCATTAATACCGTCTCCTCTGGGGTTTTAAAGGCATTTTGGCAGCTACCATGTATATTTAGCCTGCTATGAATGATTTTATATTTGTATTCAAAAACCCTCATTAACTCAATCAGCGCCAGACCCGAGGATAGTCGGGTTAACTCGCCAACCGTTCAGTGCCATACCCGAGTATTATTCTTTTATTCGATATTTTTATTAATTTCTCTCACACGGACCTCAGGGTTACCATAGGGAATCACTCTGAGATCGCTAGAGTGCAATACCGGCCGCATACTGGTAGGTGGCCATCCTGGTAGGTGGCCCATCCTGGTAGTATCGCCCACCCTTCAAAACCTTTTTTTCACACCCGGTGTTACATGTAATTCACTCCGGGTGCAGTTTTTTTGGTCAGGCGAGTCTAGCGGTTCACTCGATGACATTGAAACATGTCCAATGCCCCCGATGCATGTGTTGTGGTGGATTATGTTGGCGACACGATGGACACCAATACTGGAAATTGCGATCAGACAATTGGAATATTCTTTTTGGGGTACCTCCTAGTGAAGGTAAGGACTATATGACATCAATCCTGCTTTGATCCAACCATGATTTCACATCGATCGCAATGACCATGTGTAACATACTCTAAAACGTATGCCGTTGGTGACGATCAAAGCATCAAAAAACGACCCCCCCCCCCCCCCCCCCTTTCATGCATTCATGATGAAACATAATACCTATTATATACATTTGATTTGGAAATAGTAGCATGTTCAGGCGAGCAACGCCAACGCTTTTAGTAAGATTCATGTATTGCTCCATAGCGCCATTTTCTGGAATTAGCCAGGATCACTCTGAAACTATATTTATATTCACCACGGTATAACACGCAAACATATACATGAAAACATTTATTCTTTTTCACATATTGAACGATGGATAGTTGATGTCAAATGAGCCATAGTATTGTATCCATAGCTATAATATAGAATATAGATATAGCCCTGCAAACACCGCCTCGCATCCCTATCTCTTAGAGTGGTGGCGCAGGAACAAAGATGGGCTAGGCCTGTGGCGCTGAAAGAATTAATAATAATAATAATAATAATAATAATAATAATAATAATAATAATAATAATAATAATAATAATAATAATAATAATAATAATAATAATAATAATAATAATAATAATAATAATAATAATAATAATAATAATAATAATAATAATAATAATAATAATAATAATAATTACATTTATTTGTATAACGCTTCTCAGGAACCTGAAGTCGCTGACATTAGGCAGAGAAACAGAGAAAAACAAAGAAACAAAAGGAACATAAGACCACGGGGGAAACAGGGAAAACAGCATGATACACAGAAACATAGAGCCACAGTAACAAAGATCAAAACAGATTGGAGGCGGGGTGGGGGTTGGGGAAAGATGAAGGCTAGGGAGAACAGGTAGGTTTTGAGGTGGGATTTGAAGGTGGAGTGTGGGGGAGTCTCTGATAATCTAAAATGAAATGAAAACCACAGCATGTGATCCTATTCCCATTTCTGCTTTGCACTATATAGTACTGTACATTAGTACACTGCATAGTATTGTATATTATATGGTAACTCAGTTACGTCTATTCTGCATCGAACATTGTACATATGTCTATACTGAACACTGTGACCTCATTTTCTACTTCTAAATTACATGCTATACTATGTTATCTGATACTATCTTGTCTAGCACAGTCTCTGGAGCGTAACAGTAAGAAGCATTTTGTATGAAAGTATTCTGTACTTCTGTATGACAACTATTAAAGAAACTTGAAACTTGAAACTTGAAACTATTCCACCCTGTCCTCCCACTCATTCTCCTCTCCCTTCCCACCTGCCCCTCTGGTTCCTTTCCCTTAGCCTGTTCTCCCTTCTTTCCTTCACTTCCCTCCTTTCTTGACTTCCGTCCTTCCTTCACTTCCCTCCCTCCTTCCTATCGGTCTACTCCTGCCATCATCTTTTCTGTCATTCTTTTTGTTTTCTTCTCTACTGTTGTCTCTCCTCTCCTACCCAAGGTCTTCAGAAGATCAGGTCTAGACATCCATGACGTTTCCTTGACGTCATGGATGCAGAAATGTACAAACACTGGACCTCATGCTCGAACAGACTTATGAAAAAGTTACCAACACATTTCTTCATAACTCGGCTTACAAACTTATGGGGCCAATTTTGGCATGATTGATTGATTGATTTAAAACTGTATTAATAGATTGCTGAATGGGTACAATACAGTACGGCTCAATACACACAATTGTTAATTATTAACTATTATTATAAACTATTTTCTTGTGGGATTTCTTTTGACTGGAAAGTCTTGCTAGTATCAAGGCACCCCAGGCAAAACCTTTCCATTGATGAGAGGATGGTTGCAACCAAGGCCCATACTGGTATGACACAGTACATTCGTTTTGGCTGACAGTAGCAATGGCTACACTTTGGACTTTTCTGTTTACGCCGAGAAGTCAAAGTTTGTATCAGGCATTGGACTGGCGTATGACTCTGTCATGTCCCTGATAAAGCCAGCAGATGTGGTGTGGCCTTCTGTCTCATTCCAGATTCCAAATGCTGAGGGAGGAGGAGCATAACAGTCTAGACTCCAGAGGGTTTTAAGCTGTAAGGTCCCCCAATTGGGGCACCCTGCTTTTCTTTATCATAAATCAATCAATAGAGACCGTATTAGATCCCCAATTATCATATCATTGGGAATCATTGGAAAGCCACACTCATTGGCTACAACCCTGTCTAAATTTTTTTGAGATCACCAAGTGATTGACGGAGTTAGAGCCCCGGGAGTCGGGGTGGTAATGTGTACTTTGGCGCACGCCTCACATATTGGCATGTAACTGAACCGCTGAACAGATTTTGTCACCTGAAAGGGCAATCGACAGGCAACAAATAGGGCTTTAATTCTATCTATATAATGTATTAAAAGAAATGCACACCCGAGCCGCTAGAGGTCGTCAAAGTGGCGCGTTGCGAATTGTCCTCATGAGGGCCCACAAGTGGGCCCTTGGATTTGAATGTTTTTTATTTTATTTTTGCCAAGAGTAAAGACCATAACCCTATCAAAACAGCAGTCAAAGTGTATATTTAAAATGTTACCGATGTTTTATACGATTTACCGAAAATAAGAATTTATCGGAAAAATGCTAATTATATCTCTTTTATCGTAAAACCGCGAGGACATGACTAAATCCATATTTAACACTGCCATTGGAAAGAGGAGCATTTTCCCTATACATAGATGTATGATTTGGCCATAATAAGGTCAAGGTCAAGTTCAAGGTCAAATATGAATTCATAATTAAAATGGATTCTCATTTATTACTGTATCTACAAATCCTTCTGTTTAATAATCTTCCCTTTATTCATTTGCTTAGAGTTTTTGTACACTTGATCTCAAGAAGGGACTGAATGAGCTCAGTGAGCGAAATCAAAATAACCTCAATGTTTTCATGGTTTGTGGGGCGGCGTGGCTCAGGGGTAGAGCGGGTCGTCCAATGATCGAAGGGTTGGTGGTTCGAATCCCGCTCAAGCCCATGTCCATCCCACTGCCGTTGTGTCCTTGGGAAAGACACTTAACCTACTTGCCTCGTATGAATGTGTATGCATGTGAATGAATGTTGGTGGTGGTCGGAGGGGCCGTAGGCGATGATTATTCGCCACGCTTCCGTGAGTCTGCCTCAGGGCAGCTCTGGCTGCAATTGTAGCTTACCACCACCGGTATGACTGTGTATGAACGAATAATGGACTCTGTGAAGCGCTCTGGGTCAGTGAAGAGCGCTATATAAATCCAAGTCATTATTATTCATTATTATTATTATTCACCAGCACATATGCAAAAAAAATCATAATGTATATTCTCCTTTTTTCATTACAGTTTACTCAAGCCTAGTAACAGACACAATATTTCTGAAGAAGAACATGCAAATTGACGTTGTAGAAGTGGAGCAATCTTTTTCTGCGCGATTGGGTTTAGTTCTTATTTATTTATTATTTATTATCATTTGCAGTGTGTGTGTAATGCTCACGGTGCCTCATTGAGCCATGACTATAAATATTGTTGTATTTATTATAATTATAATTATTTAATTCCGAGGATGTCTGTAGAATCGACATGAACGCAATCACCATGATCCAAATTAAGCCTTTTAAAGCATTACATCACGCGCAGGAGTGGGTTATGAGAATTAGACCATGCCTAGGGGTGGTTGTTAGGCCCGAGGCGCAGCCGAGGGTTGATAGACCCCCTAGGCATGGTCTAATTCTCATAACCCATGACGGCACGTGGTGTAATGGCTTTTATACAATGCCGATGTCATCCAACCTTATTGCTATACAATAAACACACATTAATTGAAGATTTATTGACAAAACCATCCGCAGAAAAAGTAGTTCCCAAAAAATATATATATAAGTTGCCTCCATGTGGAAGCAGCTCAGAAGTGCATCCAACTGTTCTCAGTAAGACATCCAACAAACTAAGACATCCAACTGTCTTTCAACTAAGACATCCAACAAACTAACACATCCAACTGTCTTTCAACTAAGACATCCAACAAACTAACACATCCAACTTTTTTTTGTTTACCTACTTTCTATAGAACTTCATTCTTAGATGATTCTATAGAAAGTATGTAAAACTAAAAAAAAAGTTTTCTTTGCCCTATAGGGGGGAAAAAATTGTTTTCTTTGCCCTATAGGAGGGAATATATATATATATATTTTTTTTTAAACCTACTTTCTATAGAAGCAGCTGAAGTAGCTTAAAACACATGAAATCCTTCACTATGAGTGTCATCATCACTGTCCCGAGCATTCTAGCTCATGTCCTAACCCAACCCCCTCCAATGTACAGTAAATTACCAAGTATGGGGGCACCCAAGTGGCAAACCATGTAACGCGCTGCGTCGCGGCACGGCCAACCCGGGTTCGATTCCCCGACCCGGCGTCATTAGCCGAATGTCTTCCCCCCACTCTGTCTCCCGTTGTTCCTCTCTCTCTCTCTCTCTACTGGACTGCCCAGTAGTAAAAAGCGATAAACGCAAAAAAATATATATATATTTAAAAAAAAATTACCAAGTATGGCTTTGTCAATATTCCAATGTACAAAATGTGAAAATGGGGAACCCTGATGTAAACAAGACGAACGTCTTTCTCTGGTCTGCATCCCCTTAACAATTGTATGTATTGAGCTGTACTGTACTGTACCCATTCTGCAATCTGTTAATAAAGTTTTCAATCAATCAATCAATCAATCAATCAATCCAAAGCTTTCCAAAGAGCCATCTTCTGTGATCCTAGTGTAACCCGTGTGTTACGGCTGTGTTGTGTTCTGGTGTGCGTGTGGCGACATTAACCAGGCAAGAGGCAGTACTGGGTCTGCTCTTTACTGGCATCTGTGTGACATAAATCCAATGTAGAAAACGTTATTGTAGGTTTGATGTGCATTTGCCTGTTTCACCTCTTCTGTATCCATGACAACTGTCAAATTACACAATTATTATATTGTGTTTAGTCAAACAAAGTTAAATTCCACAAACAATCTTAACAAAAATATCAAATAAGACCCATATATCTCTATATAACAAATATGAAAATAAACACATTAGAGTAACATGTAACTTTGCTGTGTTATAATCACACCAGCCAGACTCAACTTATATAGCTGAACTGATTAGCTATACTGTATGAGGCTATTAAACATACAGCCTTTCATTTCACAGTAAAATCATTTAAAACGTTTTCAAAAGAAACAGACACAAACATCTCCATACCTGTGTGACATAGAGCCAATGTACAAAAAATGTGCAGTTGCCTGTTTTACCTTCCGACAAACACAATAATGACAAACCGTCAGCTGTGTGTGTGAATACACGTAATGAAGCAAAATATAACAATGGGTTAAGCTTTTGCTATAGGTACCGAATTATAACGTTATGTCGTTAGCCCATCTAGATTAACTAATAAAAACTGGGTTAGTGATCTTGAATGAATGGAATATTTAACGGAACATGTAGCCATAAGTAGATCATGTTTTAATATTAAATTAAAGCACAAATTACAACTTTTATAAGTCTTTATCAGCGAAGATTAACGGACGCAGCTCACCTCTTCTTGTATCCATAACAACTATGCTCGAGCCCCGTAAACTTGCGCGTAATGACGCTGTCACGCAATGTCAACAGTGGGTGTGCATGCGCTCAACATCCACACCAAACCACAGAACAACACATAACAACACAGGTAGGAGATTCCAACAAAACAATGAAAAGGGGGTGTTTTGGCGAAATTCACAAGGGGAACCTCTTAAGCTGCAACGTCCCTCATATGGGACGTTTTTCGGATTTTTTGCAACCGGCACTTTGGCGACCCCTAGTGGCTCGGTGTGCATATTTTGTAATACAATATATATATCGAATTGACGGCTTATTTGTTGCCTGTCGATAGCGACAAAATCCGACAAAATCCGTTCAGCGGTTCTCAAGTTACATGCCGGTATTTGAGGCTTGTGCAAAGTACACGGTATTGCGCAAAATACCACTCACAACTCAGGCTGCAGTAGTTCCGTCAATTTAGAGCCGATCTCGAAAATGATTGTGGATCGTTGTAACCAATGGGTCTCATTCCTGAACGAAGTTACGACAAAAGATTTCGGCCCATTTAAGACATATTAGGACTGGGAGTGGGAGTCCCAAACATTTCCTGAGATCAGATTTGATCGTGGCTGAGAGCAGATTTAAGAGTGCTGAGGAGCACTCTTAAATCTGCTCTCAGCCACAATCAAATCTCATGATTGATTGACTAATTTAAAATTTCATTATAACTTGACAGACTGTGTTCTCATAGTGATTCCTTCACGTCAACGCTACAGGCCTCCTTGGAAATAATTACTTAATCATAATTAAAATAAATATGACAATATTTGTACGATAAGAAATTACGCATTTGATGTCGGAAAAGTTTATAATATGGATTCATCTGATCACAGGGCAGCTGCTTAACCATATCTGAACCAGCTATTTTGGACAAATGTATAATTACTTTAATTACTCAGATATTTTAACACAATTATGCAATTATTGTGAAATGATTGAAAATAATAATTATTTAATGCCTTCTGTGGAATTTATATTTCTTATTTGTTACACATCTGTTTTAATGATTAATTATATACATTTGAAAGAATGCAGGTCAACATGCAATGTATCCCATTGATTGGTATACAATGGGACAGACCTTTGTTTGATTGATTGATTGATTGATTGATTGATTGATTGATGGATTGATTGATTGATTGATTGATTGATTGATTGATTGATTGATTGATTGATTGATTGAAAACTTCATTAACAGATTGCAGAATGGGTACAGTACAGTACAGCTCAATTACATAAGGGGATGCAGACCAGAGAAAGAATGTTGTCTTGTTTACATCAGGGTCCCCCATTTTCAATTCATCATAACATATATGACACACACAACACAGATAGACAGTACTGCTACATCTATACATTTATGACATACCAGATTTGCAAATACAGTACTGTTTGTGATACAAAAGGAGTCGAGAAAAGAGAGTACATTTGACGCAGAAACTGTTGGAGGAGGTTGGGTAGGAGGGGTGGGTCACTGTGGGTGGGGGATAGACTTACACTGTACAAGCAAAACTGTACATTGGAATATTAACAAAACCATACTTGGTAATTTACTGTACATTGGAGGGGGTTGATATAGCTATAAACCTGCATTCCTTCGAATATATCATTAATCAATTAAACTTTTATTGAAATACACTATATAGCCTATACACCAACACTGAAATGACAGTGGATAAATAAATGAGAACTAAAGCTAATCGGTGGAAATAGACTGCATTAATATTCCATAACAAGTCTTGTGTGCGCCTACGAATGAACAGTAGCTTATAGGCTTAATCATTCATTACGCCCGCCGTAGGCTATATATTATATTTCATTCATTCATTCATATACAGTACTGCGCGCGCACGTGCGTGTGTGTGTGTGTGTGTGTGCGCGCGCGCGCTGCGGCAGGTGTACCATGATGCCAATACATTAATCTAATCTAGTTATGATGGCACGCAAGCGTGATTACGAAACCTAGCCGCATTTCTCGGAGACGCTCTCTGATTGGCACTGACTGATGCTACGCAAGACTCGCAAAGCACTTCCGCCATTCCATTTGCACACAGCTGCGTCACTAGTTGCCTTATAAGGACCTCTGGAGGCGTTGTTTTGTATGCAAATTACCTGAACGGGAACGCGCTTTCGAGTTTAAGACAGAATGCCATTCTCCAAGCAGATATCAGATCATATAATTTGTGCGACCTTTTCAACCACTTAACACTTTAATCGCCGATGACGTGTTTAGACGTCATTCCTAGCCATGCTCATTCTGCCGAAGACGCCGTAACTCGTCTTTGATATCAATAATTCAAAAATCTGTGATCGAAATCATATTTCTCCTCCGGAGACATGAGATGTACTGGTGAGCTCCACTCAACTGTCTAACGGTTCAAGAGCGCCATCTGGTGGCCGATCGGCAGATCGGCCAAGAGGGAGGGGCGCGCCAAACAGGAAGTGCTCATCCATATGTCGTCCGGGCACTCGCGATCGGTAGCCGGACTCCATCTCAACACACTGGATGATCAATCGCTCGCCCTAACTCAATAAACAACGTTATTTGGATGTATATAGTATTATACAACCTGGAAATGGTTCATCAGGATCAACATCCCATAATCGAAAACAGTCTACTCCACGCTGATCGTCCAACGGCGCGAGGAACATACGGTAAGATCCAGCGTTATTTTCGAACGTATTCCATATAAACTGCTCTGATGACCATATGACCACACTAGACGAATGGTATAACGTTGCCCACGGAATTATAAACGCCCCCTCGCCCATCCGGTCAATATCAGATGATACGTAGTAACTTCTAGAACCACGTCCAGTTAAAAAAAATTATCTCGCGCCGATTGCTATCAAACTGTATTTCATCATCAATATAATGCATTTGGAGCTAAATCAAGTTCTGGAGAAAGCTGCAGAAAACGATAAAAACATACTTATACTTTAGACCATATTTTAGTATGAATATGTGAATGAAAAAGTATATCGTTGCTACACCCTGAACAATGGATATAGGACATCAAATCGGCCATAATACTGGCAATTTAGCAATAGAATTTAAAAAGTTATAGCCCTGCAAAGAAGGGGAACTTCTCCATAGACAAATAGAGCTGGCTAGGGATGGTAAATTATGAATTTAACCCATGGCTATCAAAGACATATTACCAGCATGTTCAGGACTCAGAGTGAACTTGTCATTGATTATGTCTCAGTGGTTCCAAGATAAGTCTTCCAGAATATATCTTTGAAAAAATTTCGGGAATGAGACCCAATGAGTGTGGCTTTCCAATGATACCCTACATGGGGATCTAAATAAAAAAAAAAAAAAAAACATGAAGAAACACGAAAACAGGAAGAGCTAAACAGCTGAATGAATTGAAGTCTATGAGAAAACTGAGTTTTTCTTTGTACACAGTTTACAAAAATCACTCCTAATCACTCATTTCTGAATGGATCTTTATGTAATTTGGATATGTACTACATAAGGCTTCAGGCTATGGCTCCGTCTGGATTTGTAAGCCATACCACCTTCTGGGGAAATACTACCTCTGGACTACTAACTACTACGGAAAAACTTGAGTAACACGTTTTTTTTACAACTCAAGTTCAGACCTATGTAACTCTATTACTTTAGCACTAAAAGTAAAACAAATTCTGGAATATTCAGAATGTCCTCTTTCAAAAGAGACCAGGCTCATGCATGTGCTCTATAAAGTATGTTGTTTTGGTTTGCAAAAAAAGTATGCAGTCCTCAAGTTCAAGTTCAAAATTTGCCACTTTTCTGCCCACTTGTTAAGAGGTTTTAATAGCCCTTCCAGAAGCTCTGTAATCCAGCGTGGAAAAGCTGTGTCCTTTTGGAGACATTATAAAACTAATAACTCCAACTGTGATTGTCTTCTGTGATCATGTTTCCATGTTGCAGGCAGCTGTTGTTGCATCCTATACTGAGCCTCTACAAACCTATTGGTTTAGTCTGTCGACGAATCAGAGGCCATGTTGCCGAGCAGATCGATATGGAAACGGATAATAGAGTGAAATGGATAGACTCACCTCACCTCGTTTTGTATCTTGTGTTTTATTATTAATATGTCTGTAACCCAACAACCCAAATAGAGAGTAGAATATATTGAGCATAATGGATGGATTCTACGTTCACCATGGAGGAGAAAACAATCTTCATGAATTCAAGGCATCACAGGGGGAGTAACTGAACAAAGTGTAGCTCTGAATTGTACCTCGCTGTCCCTCAACACACACCCCTCATCCCTTCATATTTCATTCTACATCAGAGTGTTTGGATTTATCAGAGAACCCAACAGCGGCTGCGCATGTCCCTGGTTGGCAGGTACCGTGCCACCGGCTGTATTGATCCTGTTAGAAGTCCTATAACAACCTGTTGCCAGCACACTAATGTTGGCGCCGTGAGGAGAAGCCTGCTGTTAGTTATCTTCTGCTGCTGTGCCTGTGACCCTCACACAGGCTCTCTCTATCTCTCTCACACTCTCTCTCTTTTCTCTTCTTGCTTCTCTTCTTTCTCATTCAGTCTCTCTTTGTAGCCCTGCATCTCTCCAACCGTCGGTGACTATCACTATTATGTCTCAATTGCTCTGTCTCTCTCAGTCTCTTTCATTATCTCTCTCTCTCTCTCTCTCTCTCTCTCTCTCTCTCTCTCTCTCTCTCTCTCTCTCTCTCTCTCTCTCTCTCTCTCTCTCTCTCTCTCTCTCTCTCTCTCTCTCTCTCTCTCTCTCTCTCTCTCTCTCTCTCTGTGCGCATGCGTGTGGATGGCGGAGCGGGTGGAGTGAGTGGGTGCTGCTGAGCGGAACGTGTGAGTCTTTTTCTAAACTTTTCCTATCTTTATGTTGTTTTGTCAAATTGTGAATTAGACTGGGTTTTAATTCGACTGGTTGTGTGTTAATGGTGGGCTGATAGCGTTGTCAGTGTTCGTTTTGGCAGCTGACTGCTGTCGCGGCGGCATGGACTTCACTAAGTTAACCAGGAAACATGGCTTCAAAGTTGCGCCGGCGTTTCCGTGTTCAGTTGAGGAATGCGGTATCGTCGTTGCAGGAATAGTAGGCGCTTCGGCTGTTAAATCTGCGGCCAGGATGAATGGGTCTATTGTTTTTTTCTTAGATGATCTGAGTAAGGTTTATCAACTGATAACGGACGGTTTGATTATACGTGGTACGTTGGTGGCTGTGATGCCGCTCACAACACATGCCATTAGGGTGACGGTGTCAAACGTTCCCCCGTTGGTGAGCGACGAGGTTATATTAAGGGAACTTGCCAGGTTTGGGAAAGTGGTGGCTCCATTAAAGAAAATGTCTTCGGGATTTAAGGCACCTGAACTACAGCATGTGGTTTCTCACAGAAGGCAGACGTTCATTGTAATGGATAAACGTGATGATGAGTTGGATCTTAACTTTAAAGTAATAGTAGACGGGTTCGAGTATGTTATTTTTGCGACGTCACAAAACATGCGCTGTTTTGGGTGTGGAAGGGAGGGGCATCAGAGGCAAGCGTGCCCTGGGGAGGGGCCGAGCAGGGGAGAAAAAGAGGGGGAGAGTGCAATGAGGAGGGGAAGAGCAGCTTGGGGTATGAATCGAGGGGTTGAGGGGGGGGGGGGGGACAAGAGAGGAGGGGTAGTGGCGAGAGTTCTGAGAAGGTTATCGTACCGGATAGAAGTGATAAGGAAAGGGAAGGTGGAGGTACGGCTGAGATTGTAACACAGGGAAAGGATGGTGGAGTTGGAAAGGTGGGGGGGGGGGGGGGGTGGTAGAAGGAGCTTGTCTCAGCCAAGACGCGTTAAATAGCCAGGTGAGGAGTGAACTTGTTGACATACAAGGGGAAGATGATGGGGATGAAGATGTGGGGGGGGGGGGCCGTGGAGGGAAGGGTTACAGAGGGGGCAAGTGGAACTGTTGTAATGCAAAGAGAAGATGGTGGGGATGAAAATGTGGGGGGGGGGGTCGTGGCGGGAAGGGTTACAGATGTGGGGAGTGTACCTGGGGTAGCTGCAGATGTTGAGGGGGTCGGGGTGGAGGAAGTAGAGGATATTGACATGGGGGAGGGGGACGGCGGGGTGGGGGTTGCTAGGCAGAAGAGGAAGGTTGAGGTGTTTGGGGTGTCGAGCTCTCAAGCTAAGAAGGCAGATGTGACGGAGGAACTTAGCAGTATGCAGAGTACACAGGGGCGTTTATGTGCAGACATGGTTGTGGATAGTGATGATGAATATGTGGAAGATGGTTATTCCTATTCACTAGATGCAATGAAACTGTTTTTAAAGTTGACAAAGAACAGGAAGAGTGTAGAGGTGAAAGATTTTTTTCCAGATAAAATTTTGTTTGTTGCAGCAGCAAAGGAACATATGAGGTTTAAAGGAGAAGGTCGTTTTGTTGACAAAGATATATACAGGATGAGAAAGATTGTGCAGAAGGTGATACAGGGCCCCAGTGTGGAGGAGGCTGGAGTGGAATAGGTGTAGTTTTTGTTTTGTTTTATTTGTGTGTTTTTTTTTGTTTTTTTTTTATTTATTTTTTCTGAAATGAGAGTTTTTTTTATTGAAGGGACTGGTGTGGTGTCACTTGGGGCTGGACTTTTCAAGGTGTCCCGATACAGGGGAAAGGAGGCTGAGACTTTTTTTGTTCATCTCATATACTCTTATATTTTTGTGGAATTTTATGAGGACTGGGACTATGGAGGATTCAGAGACAGGAGCGGGGCGTATCGTTTTCATGCCTGATGGGGAGGCCACGCATTACTCCTTCGGCAGAATTTTCAGCGGAGTCGTCATGGGGGATGTTGTCTCT
>NC_140171.1:60025533-60028033 GCF_963971535.1 Notolepis coatsorum | reverse complement strand
GAGGCGTTTTCAGGGCCCAAAGTATGGATTTGATATCTCAACATTCATACATGTACCTTGAGTTATTTCCGACAACTCTCAGGGCTCCGTTTCATTTGCATTGTACCTTCAGGTGCTCCAGTCTGTATTTGATTGCAAAACGTTCAACAAACAAACAAAAATGTGATCACAATAGACCATGTTCTATATTCAGTAACTCTCGCATCTCACGTTTCGTGGGAGGAAGCTCTGGTTCGCTGCAGCAGCTACAGTATGTTTGATAGCAGCAGCAGCTACAGTATGTTTGACAGCAGCAGCAGCTACAGTATGTTTGATAGCAGCAGCAGCTACAGTATGTTTGATAGCAGCAGCAGCTACAGTATGTTTGATAGCAGCAGCAGCTACAGTATGTTTGATAGCAGCAGCAGCTACAGTATGTTTGATAGCAGCAACAGCTACAGTATGTTTGATAGCAGCAGCTACAGTATGTTTGACAGCAGCAGCAGCTACAGTCAAGTCAAGTCAAGTCAAGAGTTTTATTTGTCACAGCATACAAGTATACAATGAAATGCGGGTGGTCTTGCCCGCAACGATGTGCAATACAGTAGTACAACATATAATAGAATCCAATAGACAACATTGTGCAATAAACAGGTAACATAGTGGGACATCACGGTATTTGTACAGTTATTTACAGAGCATGAAGGACATGCTAGGTCCCTTGGTAGTGCAATACACTGTTACTATACTATTTTTAAAGTGACCTTTCTTTGTGGCCATAAGTGTGGGCGTGTGCAGCATGAGTGAGTGCTTTCTCATGTTAAAGTGGCTGCTAGTGTGTGAGCGTGCACAGCGTGTGTGTCGTGTGTGTGCTAAAGTGTGCTTGTGTGTGTAGGGTTCAGTGTTCTGTGACCCTCAGTGTTCATTGTTCAAGGCTCTGATGGCCTGGGGGAAGAAGCTGAGCCGAAGCCTCTCTGTCCTAGTAGCTGGTGTTCGCAGGCGTCTGCCTGACCTCAGCAGCTGGAACAGGCTGTTATTGGGGTGGTGAGGATCTTTCATTATTCTGCAGGCTCTGGATTTGCACCTCTTGTTGTATAGAACCTGCAGGGGAGGTAGTGCAATACCCGTGGTACGCTCGGCAGAGCGCACCACTCTCTGTAGGGCCTTCTTGTCCTGTGCCGTGCTGTTGCCATACCAGGCAGTGATGTTTCCAGTCAAGATGCTCTCTACAGCTCCGGAGTAGAAGGACTGGAGTATCTTCCCCGATACTCTGAACTTCCTTAACTGTCTCAGGTGGTAGAGGCGCTGCTTCGCCTTTTTTACAACTGTGTCTATGTGTGTTGACCATGTCAGATCCTCTGACATGTGGACCCGCAGGTACTTAAAGCTGCTCACCCTGTCCACGGTGGCCCTGTTTATCCTCAGTGGTGTGTGTGTCTCCTGCTGTCCTCTCCTATAATCCACGATCAGCTCCTTGGTTTTACCAATGTTCAGGAGCAGGCTGTTGTCCTGGCACCAGCGTTCCAGTACCTCAACCTCCTCCCGGTAGGCCTTCTGGTCGTTGTCCGAGATGCGAACTTCACTATGGAGTTGGAGCTGAACTTGGCCACACAGTCGTGTGTGTATAGTGAGTACAGCAGGGGGCTCAGAACACAGCCCTGGGGGGACCCGATGCTCAGGGTGATGGTGTTGGAGGTCTGACCCCCCACCCTGACCGCCTGGGGTCTTTCACTCAGAAAGTCCAGTACCCAGGCGCTCAGAGCGGAGCTCAGACCCAGCTCGATCAGCTTGTCCACCAGTCTGGTGGGGACTATGGTGTTGAACGCTGAGCTGTAGTCAATGAACAACAGTCTCACATAGCCCCCCTTCTGACGGTCCAGGTGAGAGAGGGTGCTGTGCAGTACTTGGGAGACCGCATCGTCAGTGGACCTGTTTGGCCTGTATGCAAATTGCATAGGGTCCATATCGCTGGGGAGGGAGGCACAAATGTGATCCTTGACCAGCCTCTCGAAACATTTAATGGCCACAGAGGTGATTGCCACCGGTCTGTAGTCATTGAGACCTGCTGGGGAGGGTTTCTTTGGTACCGGGATAATGGCAGACATCTTGAAGCAGGCAGGGACCACTGACTCCTTCAGTGATCGATTAAATATGGTGGTGAACACAGGGGCTAGCTGGTTAGCACAGGACTTGAGTATGCGTCCTGTTATTCCATCTGGGCCAGCCGCCTTCCTGGTGTTCACCTGCATAAATGCTCTTCTCACACTGTGTACCGTCAATGAGAGAGCGTCCCCGCCCCCCCGCAGATGCCCCCCCCCCCCCCTCCACAACAGCCGGCGCACCAGTGACGTCACTAGCCGTTGAGCTAGCAGTGCCACTGTTTGCCCCAAACCGCACGTAGAAGGTGTTGAGCTGGTCCGCAAGGGAGGCGTCGTCGCTCCCCATTGAGGGGGCGCTGACTTTGTAGTCAGTTATAGTCCTCAGTCCCTGCCATAAGCCTCTTGTGTCATTCTGTGCCATT
>NC_140171.1:59998033-60020533 GCF_963971535.1 Notolepis coatsorum | reverse complement strand
GCTAGCATGACACTGTTGGTATCTCTGACCTGTGCCTGTATGCTAGCATGACACTGTTGGTATCTATGACCTGTGCCTGTATGCTAGCATGACACTGTTGGTATCTATGACCTGTGCCTGTATAGCATGACACTGTTGGTATCTATGACCTGTGCCTGTATGCTAGCATGACACTGTTGGTATCTATGACCTGTGCCTGTATGCTAGCATGATATGGTTGGTATCTATGACCTGTGCCTGTACAGCATGACACGGTTGGTATCTATGACCTGTGCCTGTATGCTAGCATGACACGGTTGGTATCTATGACCTGTGCCTGTATGCTAGCATGACATGGTTGGTATCTATGACCTGTGCCTGTATGCTAGCATGACATGGTTGGTATCTATGACCTGTGCCTGTATGCTAGCATGACATGGTTGGTATCTATGACCTGTGCCTGTATGCTAGCATGACATGATTGGTATATATGACCTGTGCCTGTATGCTAGCATGACATGGTTGGTATCTATGACCTGTGCCTGTATAGCATGACACTGTTGGTATCTATGACCTGTGCCTGTATGCTAGCATGACACAGTTGACCTATAACCTGTGCCTGTATGCTAGCATGACACGGCTGGTATATATGGACTCCTCAGTCTCTAGTTTCATTCCACTTCTTGCTAGCTTTAAATGAGAGAGAGAGAGAGAGAGAGAGAGAGAGAGAGAGAGAGAGAGAGAGAGAGAGAGAGAGAGAGAGAGAGAGAGAGAGAGAGAGAGAGAGAGAGAGAGAGAGAGAGAGAGAGAGAGAGAGAGAGAGTGAGAGAGAGAGAGATGTTAATAAAGTTATCAATCAATCAATCCGGGCCTGTGACGTCACTGTACCCATTCTGCAATCTGTTAATAAAGTTTTCAATCAATCAATCCGGGCCTGTCACAGTCACTGTACCCATGAATTCAATAATGGTATCTATGACCTGTGCCTGTATAGCATGACACTGTTGGTATATATGACCTGTGCCTGTATGCTAGCATGACACAGTTGACCTATGACCTGTGCCTGTATGCTAGCATGACACGGCTGGTATATATGGACTCCTCAGTCTCTAGTTTCATACCACTTCTTGCTAGCTTTAAATGAGAGAGAGAGAGAGAGAGAGAGAGAGAGAGAGAGAGAGAGAGAGAGAGAGAGAGAGAGAGAGAGAGAGAGAGAGAGAGAGAGAGAGAGAGAGAGAGAGAGAGAGATGTTAATAAAGTTATCAATCAATCAATCCGGGCCTGTGACGTCACTGTACCCATTCTGCAATCTGTTAATAAAGTTTTCAATCAATCAATCCGGGCCTGTCACAGTCACTGTACCCATGAATTCAATAAAGGAATATCTTATCTTATCTTATAAAAAATATATTTTCCACTAATTTCTATGTTTCAACATTACTGTCTGATGCAGTAACATTAGTGTGATGATGTCTGCATGAAAACATGCAACCTGCATGTTTCCCAGATAGCAAAAGACATTCATTAAATGTTGGATTTTGGTCAGATTTGTTATTTTTGGTTGAGGTTGAAAAAGCTATGTTGATTCAATATTTAATTACAGATACCATTTCAACATTTGAAAAACTGTCGTTGAATCAATTTAGATTCCCCCTCCCCTCCTCCCCTCCTCCCCCTCCCCTCCCCTTCGAGAGGGTAGTCCTAAGCAACTCGCGAGACCTAGAAGATCTCACGGGACTTGAGGTATTCAAACGTAACTTGTTGGCGCGATGTTGTCTTCACTACTGGCTTGACAAATAGTCTGAGCCAAACTCCTTGGTAAGTCATTGACAATATAATGTATTATGCCATTCACATACCATAATCTTGCTGTCATCGTTTGACTACATGCTACTTTGTGAATTATTACCATGGTGGCAACTAGTAGCCTACAGTGCAGAACGAAGCTTGTTAGCGTTGTTTGCATTATTAGCTAGCATGCTAGATAGTATACTAGTTAACTGGTAAGTGAGTTCTTATGGGAATAGTATGATCACGTTCAGATACCATCACCGGGCTGTTATCGTTTGACTAAATGTTATCTCTGTGCCGTGGCAAATAGTTTGGAGCTTGTTTTAGCAAATAGTATTGCATATTATTACAGTAGCTAGCATGCTACTAACGTTAGCTAGCTAGCATGCTACTAGCATTAGCTAGCTAGCATGCTACTAGCATTAGCTAGCTAGCATGCTAGCTAACGTTAGTCTGCCATTTTGTTTCGTGATTAAAATGTAAGTTTTTAATAGTTATATAAGCATTGTTGTAACTAGTGACCTGTTCCACCCCAGGTGAAAATCTGCATAAAATGTATACCTAGGTAAATGGAATATTGCTCCACTTCTACAAGGGCTATTTGCATATTCTTGGTATCTAGGAACATCTATGGACCTCAATGAATGTATTCTCAGTGTCAGAAATATTGTGTCTATTACTAGGCTTGCTTAAATTGTGATGAAACAAAGGAAAATATGAATTATGATTTTTCTTTTCATCTTTGACAGTGAATAAAACCATGATAATAATGACCAAACTTAAACATTCAGTACCCTCTTGAGATCATGTGTACAAAAGATCTAAGGAAATTGATAAAGGGAAGATGATCAAACTGAAGGTTCTGTATATACAGTACTGAATTCTCCCATCCGGACCAATGCAATTTGAAATATTATTATAGAATATAGAATATATGCTTATACATTACCTTATTATAGCCAATTAGCACATTTATATATATATACATATAGTATATTTCAAATGGCCGAGTTCAATTTAGATATAGTATCACCAGGCGTGCATAATAACAGATACTGATATTTACTGTAATCGACTGTACTATTTTATTTCCCCCACAGTGTAACCATTTTGAAACTAATTTCAGATCTAATTCTTCCTACATGGTAACAATAGTGTGGAGAAACTGACTGCGTTTCAATATTTGTCAAAAATGTTACCTTTTGTAGCTTATTATCGCGAATCATAACAATTATTGATATGATTCATTCAGAACGCTGAACTTTGAACCACCATAGTATGTGACAGGAAGTGTAGATCGGAGAAATTTCAACGCAGGCCGATAGCTATATCTCCTCTACAAAATGGCAAGTAAACTACAATTCCGATGGTTCAACATTTCCATTTCCGGTTCCGGGTCAGAATAGACGATCGCAAATAGAAAACTTAAAATGATATAAGTACACTTTTAACCTATTGCTAAACTATTGCCAACCTAACGTTTTACATTCTACATGTATTTGTGACATAGAAAGCTGATGCAGACCACATTTGCCCTGCGCCGACAGACCATAGTGAAGTCCAGCCCACCAGTGAAAGAGCTCATGGACCTCTGGCCTGCTCTCAAAATGGAGTCTGAGGTAATATAGATCAGCTCTCTTTCCTGTGTTAACATTTGGCACATTCTGTGTGTTTTAAAGTGAAACTTGTGATTCTTAAGCCTGGTTTATATACTTTAGCGGCGCATCTGCGTGTGTGTTCTGTGCGCCCCCGCGAGCTAGTCATCAGCGACCAATTCCGCAAAGCATGTAATGACATGGTTGACCAGAAATCCCGCCGTCATGCTCTGAAGCCCAAACCAAACAAAGTAAGAGATCCACCAAGTTGAAGTGACTAATTGATGTTGATATACTATATTGTCCTGCTGTTATTAAATATAGGTGTATGCAGAGTTCCAGCTGATTGCCAACCAGAACCTGCCCAACACATTCTACGCTGAGCTTGACCGCCATCTTCCTCGACTGATGACGTTATTCAGACAGAAGGCGTCCAAAACTGGGAACACGGCAGATGCTTTGGCTCACATTTAAAAAAATCCACGATGAACAGGTGAATAGATTATTATACATGACATGTCATAGGTCGAACCTCTGTAACATTGAACAGGTTCAATGATTCAAATGAGCTTTTGAATTTTACAATTAGTCCACCATTGTGTTTGCCATTTTTCTGATTGCATTAAAGATGTGAACATGTTATTTGTGGACATATCTGATTGGACTGTTTAAAATCCGCTTTGTTCAGTAAACATTTCCATATAATACAATTATTTTTTTCTTCTTAATCTTACATCTTAATAGGAAATCCATGATGTTCACACCAGGCATACCACTGTTCTCCATGCCCTGCCTGTGTATCTGCATGAGGAAGTCTCTGGATTTTTCAAAACCTGCACAGTGAGTCCGAGTGAAAATAATTTACAGTACAACTGTATATTAAGTGAACAGTTAATCAAAATGCTAAGTATCAGTCTTCCTTCCTTCCAGGTCTCCCTTGTGAAAGAGATATTTGATCTCGACGGGACTAACCTGGTTAAATAAAAATAACCTTCTCACCAAAAAAATTGTTCTAACTAAAATATAAACAACTTACAAACACAACTCCATATACTTAGCTTTGTGCTGCACTTTGTAGAAACCATGGATTTATTTGTGATTATTATGTCTCTTTCATTCATTCAGGACACGCCTGATGAGCCAGATCTTCAGGGTGTTGCAGTGGCCCTCCTTACTGTCATCAGTGACCATGACACAAGTCCAGTTCACTACCAGCCTGTGACAATCTCTGATTGGTGATTCCTTCCTGGTAATGTTTGGACTAATCTATGCACTACACCTCAGCTACCCCAAGGGACTTACCAACACTTTTGAATTCATTCAGAAGATTTTACTATGTCTAGAAGCTGGTAAACTGTTGCCCAGGTTGCAGACTCTCAAGAATGACTTGATGATGCAATCATTTCTTTTTCTTCTGATTTTTCAATGGATTTTCTCCCCGTCCCAATTAGTCGTTGTGCCAATTCCCCCCCCCCCTTCCCCCCCCTGCCTGGTGCTGTATGCATGTTCTCCTACGAGTCGGTATAAGGGCGTCCCGAGTCGATCGCACGCTTCCCCCGAGACGTGCGCCGACAGCCAGTGACGTCTTTTCACTTGGCAGCGAGGGCTCTCATTGGTGAAGTGTAACGCGTGGGAGGGCACGCTATCTCCACCAAGTCCTGCCCCGCTTAGCAAGCGCAGAGACCTGACCTGTAGGCGTCGCTGTCCACAACGCCAGATTCCCACCCGCCAGCTTCCCCACCCCCTAATACTGCCGAATTGTATTAGTGTGAACGGCCAGCCAAGCTGGTGACAACGCAGGGAGTTGGATTCGAACATGCAAATCCAGTGTCTCCAGCGTTGGTGACGAACGCAATCTCCGCTACGTCACCTGACCGCTCTTGCATTAAACTTTTGAAGGTATTATTTTGACATGACAAGGAAATTAATACCTCACCCCACATCCTTCTTTCAGATGAGTTTCTATTCCTTACTGTAATCAGTGATCATGACGCAAGTCCAGTTCACTACCAGCCTGTGACAATCTCTATTGTCATTGAAAGTCATATCATGATCAGCCTCCCCAGATTTGGTGATTCCTTCTTGTAATGTTTGGACTAATCTATGCACTACCCCAAAGCACTTACCAACACCTCAAAAGTGTGTCTATAGAAACTCATCTGAAATGTCTTGTCATGTCAAAATAATACCTTCAAAAGTTGCTGTACTACTTTGCAGATGTTCAGCCAATAGGTCCAAACTACTCAATGTACCTTGTTCTTTATTTTTTATGTAATATGTTTACATTTGAGAGTTTTACAGTTCGAATTTTCTTAACAGTCTATAGCTGGCATTATTGTAATTTCATCCAAGTAAGTTTTAGAGTTGAAAGAGTTTATCAGAATCTCAAAGGCAACATCCAAGTCCCAAACGTTTGTTTCTCGAGGAACAATAGGAGGCAATGGGCATAAATGCCACTCTGCTCTGACTGCTTCCATTGCTTGTAGGCAGTGGTAGAGTTAGTGTTCTCAGTACAGAGTACAAGGCGATATACCAGGAGCCATAAACGCAACACAGAAGCGTTATTATTAACATATACAGAATATGAACTTATACAGAATATGAACTGGTCAATTACACAACTAGAGTGAATAAAGACAATAATTGATTAATAAAATAACTATTCACCATTAGCTGGACTCGGTTCCGTTTCACTTGAATGAATCGCTTGGGAGTCAGCAGCAGCAGACCATCGATCTTGTATGCTGAGAGTGGGACTGTATCCTTGAGACCTTGTAGGCAGTAGTATACTGCCCTGTCAAGGGCTAACCGCAGTGACTTGAAAAAAGTAAAAATTGTGTTATGAGTGAAATTGACCTTGTCAATAAATGTTTTATCTTGTGACCAAGTTTCAGATGTTAATGTCGCTCAGTTTTGGAGATATGGGGTTTTAAAAACTGCAGTAACTACAAAATCACACTCAAAACCCAGGCAGACTGCAGTAACTTCCAAACAGTGAAAAATGGCTTTAAAGTGTTTTGACTTGCCATCCAAAATGTGTTATAGGTAAATAGATGATAGTACCCAGATTTAACATGTATTAATGAAGTAATCTTTAGGCATACAAAAATATGACATAATTATTTTAATTAACCCCAAAAAAGCAGATATTGCACTCTGCTGCACGATTTCCTTAAATAATTATACAGGTAATGTACAGGCAAAGTGCAGTAACTTCAAATACAATGTTGTTTTCCCTCCAGCTTTCATAACTTAACCTAGCCATTTTGAAAATGAAATTTAATACCTGAATATATTGGAATGATGATGATCCAAATAAAATGGCTAGGTGAAGTTATGAAAGCTGGAGGGAAAACAACATTGCATTTGAAGTTACTGCACTTTGCCTGTACATTACCTGTATAATTATTTAAGGAAATCGTGCAGCAGAGTGCAGTATCTGCTTTTTTGGGGTTAATTAAAATAACTACGTCATATTTTTGTATGCCTAAAGATTACTTCATTAATACATGTTAAATCTGGGTACTATCATCTATCTACCTATAACACATTTTGGATGGCAAGTCAAAAAACTTTAAAGCCATTTTTCTCAGTTTCACTGTTTGGAAGTTACTGCGGTCTGCCTTGACAGGGCAGTATAGTTAGTGTACTGTATAGTGTTCTTAGTACAGAGTACTGTAGTGTTCTAGTTATCATTCTGCAAACATAGCCTGCTCTAAATGACGGATGGTGCCTCTGACATTCTGACTAACTCTTTCAATGAAAACACCATCTTGTTCCATGATACATCATGGAGCAAATACATGCAGCTGCATTTCCATATGTAGGTATGTGCACTATTAACAGTATTTCCAGCTGTATAGCATGTAATGTGGATTGGTATTTGTTGAATGCCCACGCTAGGTCTTAGGTCAGATCGATAACTTCATAACTCATTGGTCTGCTCATCTTGACATCAAACAGCGTCCTGCGAGGTGGTTGACATGCAGAACCAAATGAGTCTACAAAATGTTGTTGTTACCACTGACCGACAAGAGATAGCGAATGCACCGTTCCGACCCCCGTCAGTCATCGACCTTAGGTCGAGTGATTGAAGTTGCGGAATCTTTTATTTTATTTGCACTGGGAAGGACTCTCTTTATTCAGATGAGGTCCATTTCCCATATCCGTTACACGTATTATCACTGTATGGCTTTACTTGATAATCCCATGATACAGTACACGTATTATCACTATATGGCTTTACTTGATAATCCCATGATACAGTACACATATTATCACTATATGGCTTTACTGGATAATCCCATTATACAGTTCACGTATTATCACTATATGGCTTTACTTGATAATCCCATTATAGCTAGGGATAAAGCCACTTATTCTATTTCATTCTATTCATATGTCTTCTTCTACTCCGTCTGGCTAAAGCCTTACTCAGGAGGTTTTTTACATCATAAATCAGGCACATTACTGGACCGCGTGGTTGACATATTTCTCTTTAGGCCTCCGTATGGATAAAGCCCCACTTCTAAAGTTTTTATCATTAATCAAAACGCAATAGGGTGAAGTTACAAATGCAGAACACATTTCAATGCTTACCCGGCCGTCTGAGAGTGAAGAATAGAAGCAAACGTTGTTTCCAAAAGAAGATTGTTTTTATTTTTTAAAAGTAGAAGGTTACATTAAAGGTTCAGTTTCATTTTTATGAGTACAAAAGTTTCAGCTTACAATATATCAGGTTTCAGTCATCTCCTCAAAATCTCTCAAAAAAGTCTCTCCCTTGAAAGGGCAACGTCCCTTTTATATCCATATTGTACCATTTTTCCGATTGGTCTAAACACAGTGAAGTCACAGGGATGTCATTTTTTGTTTAGCAAACCAGAGTACAATACGTAATTCGTATGAGCTCCTCCTTCTTGGTACTAACGTTACTTCTCGTTACCTAGTGGTTTTAAGTAACAGAAAGTCCCTTATTCCTTCAGAACAGACAACTGCTTTGTCTGTGGGGATCACGTGACATGGTACCGGGCACGAAGCCATCCCTAGGATTTCTTATCAAGCTTCCTAAAAGATCTCCTCCAGAAAACAGTTTTTACCCATCATTCTTTTAGTATTATTCTCTAATGACAGTTAATTATAAGCATGCCATTTATGAAAACTTTTACTGTACACATTAAACATTTAATTGTTATATAGTTTTTTAAGATTTCCCTCTATAGATTCAGGACTCCCTGATTTTCAACCCGCAACCTTGAATCCCCTTCCCGTCTGAAAGGGTTAACATTTTACAGCTCTTTCTCCTCTGTCTCTGTCTCTCTCCTCTCCTGAGGCCCACATTCCGCAGGTTCACTCCCTTTTCACAGTTTTTCACAGACAACAGGCCCCTTCTATGGAGACATTAAAGGCTCAGTTCCATTTTTTATAAGTAGAGCCATCATAGAGCTATCTTTCCAGAGTTTAGTTTAAAGATTTATACTGGTCATATAGGAACGACTCAGGATGTCATTGTCCAAAAGTGTCACTTGTTCTGTGGCACTTCACACCCACTCTGCCATCCTGTGAGATCATTGTCCATCATCAATTGAATAATTGAATAATGAAGCATATGATTACATGTGAAAAATAGGTATATACGGCTATATTGGAACGACTCAGGATGTCATTGTCAAAAAGTGTCACTTGTTCTGTGGCACTTCACACCCACTCTGTCATCCTGGGCGGTCATTTTCCATTGTCTTAATAGCGTCTGTACTGGGGGACGAGATGGCGATTGTGGGGTCACGTGGCTGTGACTCTCCACACCCCCTCTGCCATCTCGGTACCTTGTTACCCTGGTAGCCGGCGGGAAGACTTGCATCTGTTGTTCCCTGGCTGGACGGCTCGACAGGATAGGGGTCACGTTGTTGCTTGGTATCCGGCGGGAAGACTTGCATCTGTTGTTCCCGGCCGATGCACCCAGGCTGTTGTCGTCTTGGTCATCTTGGTCATCTTGGTCATCTTGGTCACCTTGGTCATCTTGGTCATCTTGGCCATCTTGGTCACCTTGGTCATCTTGGCCATCTTGGTCACCTTGGTCATCTTGGTCATCTTGGTCATCTTGGTCATCTTGGGGTCGCCCCCTCTGACCTCTTGGATCTCTCCCATAGTTTGAGGTAGGTTGATTTGTCACTTCTCGGGCGACCCCCACGGGTCCCCGAGAATTGTAGCAGCAGTCCTCTATTGAAGTGTGGTTAGCCTGGTCTTGTGACCCTGTCCGTAGGCCTCGCAGGACATCACAGATACAGTCCACAGAGGACTCATTTCTTTTCTCTCTTTCAGGTCCATTCAGGGCTCTCGTCGCCCTGTAACCTGGGTCCAGGCCGATGTCTCTCTGTCCGGTCTGGGAGGTCTAGGAGGTCTGGGAGGTCTGGGAGGTCTGGGAGGTCTGGGAGGTCTAGATGAGGACCTTGAGGATGCTCTGGAGCTTGACCTATCGTGTGACCCTGTCCGTAGGCCTCGCAGGACATCACAGATACAGTCCACAGAGGACTAATTTCTTTTCTCTCTTTCAGGTCCATTCAGGGCTCTCGTCGCCCTGTAACCTGGGTCCAGGCCGATGTCTCTCTGTCCGGTCTGGGAGGTCTAGGAGGTCTGGGAGGTCTGGGAGGTCTGGGAGGTCTGGGAGGTCTAGATGAGGACCTTGAGGATGCTCTGGAGCTTGACCTATCGTGTGACCCTGTCCGTAGGCCTCGCAGGACATCACAGATACAGTCCACAGAGGACTAATTTCTTTTCTCTCTTTCAGGTCCATTCAGGGCTCTCGTCGCCCTGTAACCTGGGTCCAGGCCGATGTCTCTCTGTCCGGTCTGGGAGGTCTAGGAGGTCTGGGAGGTCTGGGAGGTCTGGGAGGTCTAGATGAGGACCTTGAGGATGCTCTGGAGCTTGACCTATCCCGGTCTTACTCCAGTTCCGATTTCTGACCTGAGTCAGTATATTCCTTCTTGCCATCCGCTGCGTCGTTCGCTGACTCCGGGGGACAGCCCCCCCCCCCCCGTCTAAGAGTGTGGCACTGGTTCAGGTTTTGTCCCTTTACCAGCGCACCTTTACCAGCGCACATTGTTCACAGGCCTTTCGGACTGTTATCGCTCTTTGTTTGGCTTTAGGTATGAGAATGTTGTTAGTTCTCAGGTATACCAACATCCTCTTACTTCCGGCATGTCCAAGGTTATCATATACCTGTCTGTTCATGTGAGTAGCCTCGTCCTGTTAGCAATGGCTAGTTAGCCTGCTATTCGCTCCTGCTCGCAATGGCTATTTCAGCCTGCTATTCGCTCCTATTCGCAATGGCTATTTCAGCCTGCTATTCGCTATGGCTATTTCAGCCTGCTATTCGCAATGGCTATTTCAGCCTGCTATTCACAAAGTAGAGTTTTTTCTACTTAAGTTCTGACTTTAAGTAAGCATTTAGTTACTTCAAGTCATGAGTAAACCTTTTTACCGTAATCACAAAAATATACTTTAAGCGTGATTCTTTCTTTAAGTAGAACCTTCTACGTTTTTGACTGTAAGAAAACATTACGTAACTTTTTAGTCATGAGTAAACCTTTTTACCGTAATCACAAAAATATACTTTAAGCGTGATTCTTTCTTTAAGTAGAACCTTCTACGTTTTTGACTGTAAGAAAACATTACGTAACTTTTTAGTCATGAGTAAACCTTTTTACCGTAATCACAAAAATATACTTTAAGCGTGATTCTTTCTTTAAGTAGAACCTTCTACGTTTTTGACTGTAAGAAAACATTACGTAACTTTTTAGTCATGAGTAAACCTTTTTACCGTAATCACAAAAATATACTTTAAGCGTGATTCTTTCTTTAAGTAGAACCTTCTACGTTTTTGACTGTAAGAAAACATTACGTAACTTTTTAGTCATGAGTAAACCTTTTTACCGTAATCACAAAAATATACTTTAAGCGTGATTCTTTCTTTAAGTAGAACCTTCTACGTTTTTGACTGTAAGAAAACATTACGTAACTTTTTAGTCATGAGTAAACCTTTTTACCGTAATCACAAAAATATACTTTAAGCGTGATTCTTTCTTTAAGTAGAACCTTCTACGTTTTTGACTGTAAGAAAACATTACGTAACTTTTTAGTCATGAGTAAACCTTTTTACCGTAATCACAAAAATATACTTTAAGCGTGATTATTTCTTTAAGTAGAACCTTCTACGTTTTTGACTGTAAGAAAACATTACGTAACTTTTTAGTCATGAGTAAACCTTTTTACCGTAATCACAAAAATATACTTTAAGCGTGATTCTTTCTTTAAGTAGAACCTTCTACGTTTTTGACTGTAAGAAAACATTACGTAACTTTTTAGTCATGAGTAAACCTTTTTACCATAATCACAAAAATATACTTTAAGCGTGATTCTTTCTTTAAGTAGAACTTTCTACGTTTTTGACTGTAAGAAAACATTACGTAACTTTTTAGTCATGAGTAAACCTTTTTATCGTAATCACAAAAATATACTTTAAGCGTGATTCTTTCTTTAAGTAGAACCTTCTACGTTTTTGACTGTAAGAAAACATTACGTAACTTTTTAGTCATGAGTAAACCTTTTTACCGTAATCACAAAAATATACTTTAAGCGTGATTCTTTCTTTAAGTAGAACCTTCTACGTTTTTGACTGTAAGAAAACATTACGTAACTTTTTAGTCATGAGTAAACCTTTTTATCGTAATCACAAAAATATACTTTAAGCGTGATTCTTTCTTTAAGTAGAACCTTCTACGTTTTTGACTGTAAGAAAACATTACGTAACTTTTTAGTCATGAGTAAACGCTACTTCAAGTCGTTACTTATCAACCCTCTCTTGTTCCTGATAGATTTTTTACCAATTTACTTTTGGCTGTCTGCTGCGCTCTGCAGACCATCTACGTCACCAGTGTGCCAGATCTCGAACATTAGGAAGAGTCTTGGTTGGAGAGGTTCTGCCGATAAGACCAATCTTGAGTAAGGTTGACTCAAATCTGTAACTAATTCTACTCCAGAGACACCTGAGAGCAGTTATTTCAGTTAATATTCTTTCGGCTGTTGATACCTATTTAATTAGTATACAGCCCAACTCACTTGAACTCATGTTCTAAGCCCCGGAACCTCCAATCCGTTTTGACAGACCTATAAACCAGTGACTTGGCCGCCTAAGCACCACAGCGTCCTGTATGCTGAGGCTTCCAAGTCTCCACAAATCTGATAGGCCCGTCGGATACAGAGACCCTGATGCTCGCTCTGTCCCCCCGCGTCAAGGTGCTAAGCTTGATGAGAGTTTGCAGAGTCTCAATTTGTTACCCATAGGCGCTGGTGAGTGTACATCCCATGCAGCTGATATGGTTGGTAGGGTGCTAACCTACCAAATGGTTGCTGTCAGGAAATCCCTTCTGAATTAAATAGATTACAAATTCACTTTACTTTACTCTGGGTTTAGAGCAAGGACGGACATCTTTACATATTATACTTAGAATATATACAAAATGCATGTAGTATTCTATGTCATGTTTCTTCCTAAATGACAATAACACTTTATATTATTCCTCTTGACAGATGAGCTGTATGTCAAGTGCAGTTTGCACTTGCTTGAGTCACTTGTGTCAGGGCCCCAGAAGGTAATTTCTCCCTTTGTTGCCCTCATCTCTGCTTGCTGCTCTGGGGTTAGTTTATCCCCCATGTTTTCCCCTGGATCTTGACCGGGGGTCCTTGCTTCTCTTTCCATCATTTGGGCCTTTGAAGCCCCTTTGGTGAGCTAGCGTTTCCTTGTGCTAGCTTCTCTTGAGCTATTACTCAATATGTTGAGTACTCAGAACTGTGTTCAGTTTCAGAGGTATTTAGCTCCCCATCCTGTTCAGGCTCAGACTCAGTTTCACCTGAAGGTGTCATCTGTGGCCTCGGGTTCTGATCCTTCATCTGAATGTCACCATCCTCCTCTTCTGGGCCATAGAAAATGGAACAGTGCTCATAATTGATGTTTTTGGCCTTTAGGTACTCGTCTAGAGAGTTGAACGCCTCTATGTCAGTGGAGGGAGATACTCGTTTTGAGGTGGAGCCTTGCGCCTCATAAAGAGGAAAAATGACTACATCGTCTTCTTGGTTCTGTCCATTTCCAATATCCTGTGGCAGAACAGGGTCTCCATTTATGGGTTCAAATGTCAGGTCCGACATAACCACACACATAACCATCCAGTCGTCATCACTCTCCTCATTTTGTGGTGATTCCTCCACCGTCAGTTCCCTGTGGTCTAGATCTATGGATTGTTCACGTTGAGAATCTTCATGATTCAACCATTGCTCTTTAATTGACGCTTCCGTCTTGACCGCATTCTCAGCCTGCATAAGCAGTGTCTCAGGAGGCAGAGCGGTCGTCTGGAAATCAGAGGGTTTCTGGTCCGATTCCAGCTTGTCCCATGTAGTGTGTCGAAATGTCCCTGAGCAAGACACATCACCTTTAACTGTTCCAGTTTTGCAGGTTGGCACCCTGCATGGCTGTCTCCGCTGTCTGTGGGGTTTAAGCTCTGCCTTAGTCTTGAAGGTCTTCCCACACTGGTCACAGCAGTAAGGTTTCTCTCCTGTGTGTACCACGTGGTGTAGTTTAAGGTGACGCTTTGTCTTGAAGCTCTTTCCACACTGGTCACAGCAGTAAGGTTTCTCGTGTGTGTGCACCAAGTGGTGACCTTTAAGGTGACGCTTCGTCTTGAAGCTCTTTCCACACTGGTCACAGCAGTAAGGTTTCTCTCCTGTGTGTACCACGTGGTGTAGTTTAAGGTGACGCTCCGTCTTGAAGCTCTTTCCACACTGGTCACAGCAGTAAGGTTTCTCTTGTGTGTGCACCAAGTGGTGACCTTTACGCTCTTTCTTTGTCTTGAAGGTCTTCCCACACTGGTCACAGCAGTAAGGTTTCTCTCCTGTGTGTACCAAGTGGTGACTTTTAAGCTCTCTCTTCGTCTTGAAGGTCTTCCCACACTGGTCACAGCAGTAAGGTCTCTCTTCTGTGTGTACCACGTGGTGTCGTTCAAGATCTGCCTTTCTCTTGAAGCTAATGTCACACTGGTTACAGCAGTAAGGTCTCTCTCCTGTGTGTACCATGTGGTGACTTTTAAGATCCCCCTTCGTTTTGAAGGTCTTTTCACACTGGTCACAGCAGTAAGGTTTCCCTTCTGTGTGTATTAGGTGGTGATGTTTAAGGTGAGTCTTCGTCTTGAAGCTCCTTTCACACTGGCCACAGCTGTAGGGTCTTTCTCGTGTGTGTACCACGTGGTGTAGTTTAAGGTAACGCTTCGTCTTGAAGCTCTTTCCACACTGGTCACAGCAGTAAGGTTTCTCTCCTGTGCCAATTACTGCTTGCTGTACAGCCGGCAGCTCTGGATATTGTGATTTGCTTGGTTCTGTGAATTCCTCACTTCCCGCAAACGTTTCAGGGGACTCTGGGTGTTCCTCCCGTTCTCCTAGGTAGTCTAGACCCAGGTCGGGTATGGACACTCCCAATCCCTCCTCCGAGGGTAATTCCTCCTCTATGATGTGGGAATGATTGTGAGACATCGTGTTAGCACTGGTTTGTTAGCCGATGGTGAGCTAGTTAGCTTGCAGTTCTGTGAACGGTCTTTTTGACTGCGCTTCACATCCAGTCTCCCCTCCTTGCATACAGTATATTTGGGCTAGGAGCCATCCAGTTCGCCTTTCTGTGAACGGTCGTTTTGACTTCGCTTCACATCTAGTCTCCCCTCCTTACAAACAGTGTCTTTGGGCTAGGGAGCCATCGCCTTTCTGTGAACGGTCGTTTTGACTTCGCTTCACATCCAGTCTCCCCTCCTTACAAACAGTGTATTTGGGCTAGGGAGCCATCGCCTTTCTGTGAACGGTCGTTTTGACTTCGCTTCACATCCAGTCTCCCCTCCTTGCATACAGTATCTTTGGGCTAGGGAGCCATCGCCTTTCTGTGAACGGTCGTTTTGACTTCGCTTCACATCCAGTCTCCCCTCCTTACAAACAGTGTCTTTGGGATAGGGAGCCATCGCCTTTCTGTGAACGGTCGTTTTGACTTCGCTTCACATCCAGTCTCCCCTCCTTGCATACAGTATCTTTGGGCTAGGAGCCATCCAGTTCGCCTTTCTGTGAACGGTCGTTTTGACTTCGCTTCACATCTAGTCTCCCCTCCTTACAAACAGTGTCTTTGGGCTAGGGAGCCATCGCCTTTCTGTGAACGGTCGTTTTGACTTCGCTTCACATCCAGTCTCCCCTCCTTACAAACAGTGTCTTTGGGCTAGGGAGCCATCGCCTTTCTGTGAACGGTCGTTTTGACTTCGCTTCACATCTAGTCTCCCCTCCTTACAAACAGTGTCTTTGGGCTAGGGAGCCATCGCCTTTCTGTGATCGGTCGTTTTGACTTCGCTTCACATCCAGTCTCCCCTCCTTACAAACAGTGTCTTTGGGCTAGGGAGCCATCGCCTTTCTGTGAACGGTCGTTTTGACTTCGCTTCACATCCAGTCTCCCCTCCTTACAAACATTGTCTTTGGGCTAGGGAGCCATCGCCTTTCTGTGAACGGTCGTTTTGACTTCGCTTCACATCCAGTCTCCCCTCCTTACAAACAGTGTCTTTGGGCTAGGGAGCCATCGCCTTTCTGTGAACGGTCATTTTGACTTCGCTTCACATCCAGTCTCCCCTCCTCACAAACAGTATCTTTGGGCTAGGAGCCAGCTCACTTCCCGTCCGTCTGGTCAGTGAACATTCAGTGAACTTGCGGCTAGTTGGCTCTCGTCTTGGGTAGGGCCAGTTCACTTCCTGTGGGCAAAGCACGAAATTATGCTGCACTTGTAACTCCCCCCAGAGCTCTATAAACATTATATTACCCTTTAGTTGTGAGTAAACGTTGCTTTAATCACAAAGATAGAGCTTTCTATTCATTTGTGATATCCCCAAGTAGAGCCTTCCACTCGAGTCGCCAGTAGTGCTTTCTACTTTAATTTTAGCCAAATCTGTAATTTAATTTTACTCCAGAGGCTTTTGACAGTAGTCCTGTCTTCTTCGGCCGTTTAGCACCTATTTTGGTTAGTATAAATGCCCACCCAGGGACGCCATGTTGAATGCCCACGCTAGGTCTTAGGTCAGATCGATAACTTCATAACTCATTGGTCTGCTCATCTTGACATCAAACAGCGTCCTGCGAGGTGGTTGACATGCAGAACCAAATGAGTCTACAAAATGTTGTTGTTACCACTGACCGACAAGAGATAGCGAATGCACCGTTCGGACCCCCGTCAGTCATCGACCTTAGGTCGAGTGATTGAAGTTGCGGAATCTTTTATTTTATTTGCACTGGGAAGGACTCTCTTTATTCAGATGAGGTCCATTTCCCATATCCGTTACACGTATTATCACTGTATGGCTTTACTTGATAATCCCATGATACAGTACACGTATTATCACTATATGGCTTTACTTGATAATCCCATGATACAGTACACGTATTATCACTATATGGCTTTACTTGATAATCCCATTATACAGTTCACGTATTATCACTATATGGCTTTACTTGATAATCCCATTATAGCTAGGGATAAAGCCACTTATTCTATTTCATTCTATTCATATGTCTTCTTCTACTCCGTCTGGCTAAAGCCTTACTCAGGAGGTTTTTTACATCATAAATCAGGCACATTACTGGACCACGTGGTTGACATATTTCTCTTTAGGCCTCCGTATGGATAAAGCCCCACTTCTAAAGTTTTTATCATTAATCAAAACGCAATAGGGTGAAGTTACAAATGCAGAACACATTTCAATGCTTACCCGGCCGTCTGAGAGTGAAGAATAGAAGCAAACGTTGTTTCCAAAAGAAGATTGTTTTTATTTTTTAAAAGTAGAAGGTTACATTAAAGGTTCAGTTTCATTTTTATGAGTACAAAAGTTTCAGCTTACAATATATCAGGTTTCAGTCATCTCCTCAAAATCTCTCAAAAAAGTCTCTCCCTTGAAAGGGCAACCGTCCCTTTTATATCCATATTGTACCATTTTTCCGATTGGTCTAAACACAGTGAAGTCACAGGGATGTCATTTTTTGTTTAGCAAACCAGAGTACAATACGTAATTCGTATGAGCTCCTCCTTCTTGGTACTAACGTTACTTCTCGTTACCTAGTGGTTTTAAGTAACAGAAAGTCCCTTATTCCTTCAGAACAGACAACTGCTTTGTCTGTGGGGATCACGTGACATGGTACCGGGCACGAAGCCATCCCTAGGATTTCTTATCAAGCTTCCTAAAAGATCTCCTCCAGAAAACAGTTTTTACCCATCATTCTTTTAGTATTATTCTCTAATGACAGTTAATTATAAGCATGCCATTTATGAAAACTTTTACCGTACACATTAAACATTTAATTGTTATATAGTTTTTTAAGATTTCCCTCTATAGATTCAGGACTCCCTGATTTTCAACCCGCAACCTTTAATCCCCTTCCCGTCTGAAAGGGTTAACATTTTACAGCTCTTTCTCCTCTGTCTCTGTCTCTCTCCTCTCCTGAGGCCCACATTCCGCAGGTTCACTCCCTTTTCACAGTTTTTCACAGACAACAGGCCCCTTCTATGGAGACATTAAAGGCTCAGTTCCATTTTTTATAAGTAGAGCCATCATAGAGCTATCTTTCCAGAGTTTAGTTTAAAGATTTATACTGGTCATATAGGAACGACTCAGGATGTCATTGTCCAAAAGTGTCACTTGTTCTGTGGCACTTCACAGTATTTTGGTTCCACATTGGCAGGACCCAATATACAGCACAACGTTTGTGAATTTTACATGTGCCAAGCAAATTGACAATTTTCAGATAATCTATACATTTTATTCTGTACTGTACATAGATACACTGTGTTATACCAACGGTCACAATAGTTGCCGTCAACATGTTTGCTCATTCTATGACCACACTATACAAATTTGAGTAATTCAGCCAGGATGTAAACGGCTCTGGTCATGTGCACTGCACATATTGAGACCCGTTATTATTTCAATATTTGCTGGAAATACATTGATACATCATTCAGTAACATTTTCAGAGCCTTATAACAAACATTATTACACTATTGTGACCAGAGGGATTAAATGTGTAATATACATTACATTGTATGTACATGTTATAACATGCATGTATTTATTTTCTATATATATTTTCTATATATATATATATATTTTCAATTTTAACATTGCCATAATGTTGGAGAGGGCAACACAATGTTTTTGTAAGATAAATAGATGTATACTCTTTGAATAGAAATAAATATAAAGAGTTTGAAGTTGTAACACAATGTTTTTGTAAGATAAATAGTTTCGATGAAGAACAAAACCTCCTAAATGCATACAAAAAAAGGGGAAAACTTCATATCTGCACTTTGCAAGGCAATAGAAAAAAATAAAAGAGTTGTTTGAAGTTGATATAATGTGCTTGTGTAGTTATTTTTCTGTTAACTTATTCACATGGATTTTTAAACTGAACCTTAAGTTATAGTAACTGCAAATATTTGAGTTGATTAACTTAAAAATTTGAGTTGATTAACTTAAAAGAAATTAGGCATGGGATGGCCTCAATGTCGTTGAGTTCTGTTAACTTAATCACATGGATTTAAGGTTAAACCTTAAGTCACAGTAACTGAACATATTTGAGGTGACTCTACTAGAGAACCTTAAGTCACAGTAACTGAACATATTTGAACTGCCTTAACTGAGAACTGTAAGTCACAGTAACTGAACATATTTGAGTTGACACCACTTGAGAACCTTAAGTCACAGTAACTGAACATATTTGAACTGCCTTAACTGAGAACTGTAAGTCACAGTAACTGAACATATTTGAGTTGACACCACTTGAGAACCTTAAGTCACAGTAACTGAATATATTTGAATGGCCTTAACTGAGAACTGTAAGTCACAGTAACTGAACATATTTGAGTTGACACCACTTGAGAACCTTAAGTCACAGTAACTGAATATATTTGAATTGCCTTAACTGAGAACTGTAAGTCACAGTAACTGAACATATTTGAGTTGACACCACTTGAGAACCTTAAGTCACAGTAACTGAATATATTTGAATTGCCTTAACTGAGAACTGTAAGTCACAGTAACTGAACATATTTGAGTTGACACCACTTGAGAACCTTAAGTCACAGTAACTGCATATATTTGAATTGCCTTAACTGAGAACTGTAAGTCACAGTAACTGAACATATTTGAGTTGACACCACTTGAGAACCTTAAGTCACAGTAACTTAATATATTTGAATTGCCTTAACTGAGAACTGTAAGTCACGGTAACTGAACATATTTGAGTTGACTCCACTTGAGAACTGTAAGTCAGAGTAACTGACCATATTTGATTTGACTTAACTGAGAACCTTAAGTCACAGTAACAGACCATGTTTGAGTTGCCTTAACTGAGAATTGTAAGTCTTAGCCAACTGAAAACATTTGAGTTTATCAACTTAAAAAAATTTAGGCATGGGATGGCCTCAATTTTTTTAAGTTCTGGAAACTTATTCGGGTTTACAGTGAATCATTAACCACCACAGACAACTTGTATTTAACATGCAGAGAGAGAGAGAGAGAGAGAGAGAGAGAGAGAGAGAGAGAGAGAGAGAGAGAGAGAGAGAGAGAGAGAGAGAGAGAGAGAGAGAGAGAGAGAGAGAGAGAGAGAGAGAGAGAGAGAGATAGAGAGAGAGCGAGCAACCCCAAAGCAAAGTATTGTGAGGTATAAACCGCATTAAGCCACATTAAAGAAGATTAGGCCAAGCAATCATGTATTGGTTGTCATGGGAACAACAAACCTAAACTGTTTTTAAGTGGAGCTGGCTGGCTAGCCCAGCTAAGATTCTATAATGGGGATAAGCTAAATGTTATCTTGTTTTTTCCCCCTTCGATTTCGCTCTGTAATTCAGGCAAACGTGGCAATACATCCCAGTTTATCTTTGTCCTCTATTTGCGGCAACATGGATTGCATCAAAATACAAAATTGTTCTACTGTGTATTTAGGCTGTTTTTATAATACATGTTTTATTAAACGTGATAGAGATAACATTTCTATGTAGCGTAATCATAAAAAATATATACATCCAAATAGCTTTTAGAAAGGTTCAGAATAAAAGTATTGCTTTACCCCAAATAATTATTGATTCTGAATTTATCATTTAAGAAATGTTGGCGGGTCCGAAATGAATGTTGTTATTTACATGTTGCATGCATCCCCTCTATACTTCTCATTTCCCCATGGAAATGCACCTGATTGGAAAAATGTGCTGCTAGTTGTTTCACTGCTCCCGTTTTCAAAAATAAAATGGTGGCTTGCTCGCTCGTCAACTTTCTCTTTTCAACCTAAAGTTGAACCTAAAATATGTTTTTTGACATCTAGAATAAACTATTTTGTATGAAATAGTTTGACACTTTTATCTGAACTTAGTTTGATGGTACAGCATACAATAATTATAATAATGTAATCCTATGTAAGCACACCATTGTTTTGGTCTGACATGCTGGTGCTCTCTAATTGCTGAATGTTATCTATACCTTTAATATTATATATAATAATTTTATATTATCAGCAACCTTTGTGATATAAACCCAGTGTGATATTTCAGCAGTACAGTGCATTGTTTGGGTAAAGTTCATTGTTCAGGTTAAAGTATCAAAAGTATCAGTCTGACAGTAGTTTCATGTTTTTCTTATATTTACATACTCTACCACTGCACCACTGGAAGAAAGAAAACTACACAAACATTCTAGCAAGACCTCTATTATATCTCTTTCCTTTTTCCCCTCCTAAAGGGTCTCAGGAGAACAGAGTTGAGGTAAATAGGAATTAATTAAACTCATTTTCCAAGAGCTCACTTTCTCCATTCTTCTGTGTCCTGTTATGGAAATTATTAGTCCTTGGGACTTGAATCATTATTTTATACATAATTTACCCACAGTGAATACATATAGTGGATCCATTCCTCAGCCACAATGAATATGTATCCATACAGTATGTACAAGCACTGACATTAATATGTATCATTTTCACGTGATGATAGCAGAGAAGCTTGTGCTTTCCACTTCTCAGCTGAAGTCTGGATAAGAGACAAAGGCGGAAAATAAATACTGTGGCAAATACTCTAACAGTATTACTAAGAGCCCCCCCCCCCCCCCCCCGGGCCCCCCATACACACACACTTCCTGTTTATTCCTATAGCTACATGCAGATGTTAGGTCGACAACACTCTATCTATCCCTCCACACTCATCATCCATTACAGGGAAGTGTCAACGTTGCTCATCCAAGAAGTAGTAGCGGCTCTTTCAAATTGAATTGGGAACATTGATATTCCACGTGGGGCCCCTGTGCTCCAAGGCCAGGCTCTACCTGGTGGAGGAGGGGGGCATATTATGTCCTCTCAGCATATGTTCAGAGCCCTGCCCATCTGCTTGATGGGGGCCCCACACCAGCACTAACACCTTCCCTCCCCACTTCTACTACAACACCCTGGAAAGCAATACAATACAGACAACAGCCCCAATGGAGCCAGAGGAGTAGGAGGGAGAGTGAGAGTGGGTGTGTCATTTGCCGGTGTATTTTGTTTGTGTGGTTTATCCGTGACCGTATGTGTGTGTGGCTATGTGCTTGTTTTAATACTCTCTCTCCTCTCTCTCTCTCTCTCTCTCTCTCTCTCTCTCTCTCTCTCTCTCTCTCTCTCTCTCTCTCTCTCTCTCTCTCTCTCTCTCTCTCTCTCTCTCTCTCTCTCTCTCTCTCTCTCTCTCTCTCTCTCTCTCTCTCTCTCTCTCTCTCTCTCTCTCTCTCTCTCTCTCTCTCTCTCTCTCTCTCTCTCTCTCTCTCACACACACACCTCCCTGCCCTTGTTGACCATGTGAGTATTAGCAGCATGTAATACAGCGCCCTGTCTCCCATGTTGTGACAGAGGTCACCTGTTTGCAATCTGGGACCGTCCTGCCCTCCCCTTCCCCTCCCCTTCCTATTACCCTGCTAGCTTCTCCCCAGAGACACCTTATCCTTACTGCCATCTGCTGGCCTGGAATGCATACTGATTAATTACGGTAACAAACACTAAGATAAAACAAGCT
>NC_140171.1:59885533-59993033 GCF_963971535.1 Notolepis coatsorum | reverse complement strand
GAATGTATAAATGGTGTGTGCATGTCACATCTACAATATCATCTTGTGTAAAATGTATATTTGTAGTCTAGTGACATCATGGTACAGTAGTAGTAGTAGTAGTAGTAGTAGTAGTAGTAGTAGTAGTAGTAGTAGTAGTAGTAGTAGTAGTAGTAGTAGTAGTAGTAGTAGTAGTAGTAGTAGTAGTAGTAGTAGTAGTAGTAGTAGTAGTAGTAGTAGTAGTAGTAGTAGTAGTAGTAGTAGTAGTAGTAGTAGTAGTAGTAGTAGTAGTAGTAGTAGTTGTTGGAGCCATTCTATTGTGTTCTTAGTGTATCTATCATTTGTTTACATTTTGTTTCTGCACCTCTGTAGTCATCTACCCCACCTAGTATCCAAAGGCTGGTAGTGCATGTTGAGAGTGGGGGGCGGGGACTTTTGGAATCTCAGGTGGCTTAATGAGCAGAAAGAGAAGGCCTAGGCATGGTACAAATGTTTGGTGAAGGTGCCAGGTTATACATTTTTCTTTAAACCACATCAGTGTGATAATTCAGTTATTTTTGAGTTTGGAATCTTTCTTTTGATGTTTTCTTTAGATGCTTAAGTTGCTTAAAATAAATCTATAGTTTAATTCATAATAACTTGGATCTCGTTTTGGATTTTTTGGAATGTGCGTGTTAAAGACACTACATGGTTGACCAACAAGAAGCCAATACAATAAAATTCTACCATGGATGGAATTCCACACAATGGAGTTGAACTTGGAACAATACAGACAACAATGAAAACAGTGAGTAAAGTGTAACCCAGGTTTCAGATACGTACCTATTTAAGTTATAAGGACCTGAATAGTTAAGGCTATTATGTAAGAATATAGTTGATAATATTGGGTACCAAGCCCTTTAAATTACAGATTGTCCCTTTAATTCACGTGATGACGTAACAGCCACGTTACGACAGCCACGCTTTGCCTCGCAGCACCTCAACGTTAGAGCCTCGAGCTGCGCAGAACAGACACTCAGACCCACGGAGAAAGAGAGACAGCATCTAGGTTGCTGCTGCCGAAATAGATAATAGTATGATGAAAACAGTTATCAAACAGTTATAGAAGATTCCCCCAGTTGCAAAACCGAAGAAGCGTTGCAGTAAAGTAGCTGTAGCTGCGGTTTTGGCCAGGTTTTACAGGTTTTATAGGATACCCCAGCACTCCATTCTACTCTGGGAGCAGTCCCAGGAGTCCATCCATCCCCACGTGTGCCCATGAGGGAAGGAGGCGGTGTGCTAGATGATACAAGATGGCGAGCCAATGTAGTATATTTCCTAGGCTCAAACTAGGAACTAAGCTGATAAATTGTAAAGGTCCAGTGCACACACTTTAGAATAGAGTCATTTCTGGTATTATTCTGCTAGGCCGCCAAAAGGCTATTCGAGTAGGTCTGAGAGAAGAGTGATTAAATCCCTCTCAAGCCCTTTTGGCCCCTGCCACGGTACACAGACTTTAAGTCTGGAGACAAGTGATTGCATTATATTAGTAACCGTAAACACAGGCTTTTGTCTCCTTCCCCCATGCTAGAACTTAGAAACAAAGGACTGAATAGAAATGGTCTGTTGATCAAGCCCGAGTGGAACAAAGAGATGGCCCGTAGGCACTCGCCACTGATACGGTAAACAGGATACTCCCGGAAATGCAGCTGTCCTGCTAAGCCATAAACCAATACAGGAAATAGTAAAGTTGGTTAGCTTAAAAACTTTATGTAGGACTTGGTTGGAAATATAGTTAAACATATCAGACCTAGATAGTTGGAGAGTAAATACTTTGATTTAAGGATAAAGTATTTGTTAAACTATAGTTGGTAAATCTAAAAGCAGTCAGCAAAATCAGGTATAAAGTAGATTCTTACATTTGAATAAAAAATAGGTTAACTTAGGTATTTAAGTCACTAGGAAAGTCTACAAAAGCGTTAAGCTATTAGTTTATTAGAGTTAGAAAATATCCCTGGGATTTTAAGATAGTAAGATTAAGCTAAATACCTTTAAAAGCTAAAAATCCAAAACAATATATATATATATATTTTTTTTTAAACTTTGACCAGTCAGCTGGTTCTTTTAGCGTTTATCGCTTTTTCTGGTCAAGCATGACCGACAGAAACAGGTTGAATGGGGTATAGATCGGGGGAAAGACACTCTGAGAAAATACGGCGAGTCCGGGAGTCGAACTCGTGTACCCCAGATCCGTGACGCGCACGGTTGTCCCCGACGGCGAAATAGCGTCCGAGGTACGCAGTGAGCTACTGGAGCTCCCCTAACAATATATATTTTAAGGACGGCCTCTTAATAAGTAATGTCTGACGTCAGACCTGGTCCAAAATGGCCGACTATGCGCCTTAAGCCAATCAGATTGAAGAGGTCCTCCCCTCTGACGTAAAGTTCTAGTGTATTCTAGGAGGAGGAGTCAAAGCATTTAAATAGCCTGCCACGAGAGTAGGAGAGAACACACACACCGAGAGAGACGCTTTTTGACCCACCCCCACTGGAATGAGACGGCACGAGAACAGACTTTCTTTTTGTTCTTAGGAAGAAGAGACGATCATCCGAGAAAACCAGAAGACCATTCTTTAATTGAATTATTTTATTCTGAAACAGATAGCCGATGGCATAGTATCGTGTATATCTCTTTCTGTGCACACAAGTTCTGTTTATTTCACTTCCTGACTTTGAAATAAACAAGTATTTTTAACATTAGCTCGACTCTCTTCTCTTCATTTTGCTCTCTTTGCTGCCGTCCGACAGGCCGGGTTGGCCTTTATCAGTAATAGGGTTTTAACAACGGATCAAACACAATGCAGAGTAGCTAGGGTATTTGGTTTTAATAAGTAAAACCATTCGACCCTATTTACGATAATTGGTGACGTGATCCTAGGCTGAAGCGCTCAAGAATTTTTTTTTCTTTCTCTCGGCTGAACGAGCACACGGCTCGTGAACGAACGGGTCCTGGGAGATTCATCACAACAGATTCCTGACATCTGCAAGAGGTGAGTGGATACGGGGCCGTGATGGACGGAAATACGGGGTGTTCAGTTAGAACAGGGGTTGGAGAAACAGATCCACGGATTCAGGTGGATATGTAGAGGGCGCTAATATGATGATGATCGTCACGGGTCGCGAGATTATAAACGTGGTATAGTGAAATAGGTGGATGGGCTTGTTCTAAGCATAACGCGTAGGCTTTTGAAAATATTATTCAGATTAGCCGGCACCTCGGTAGTTTTCAACGGGGGTGGGATTTTTTCTGAAATTATCAGCCGATCTAACTATAGTCGATCCGATATTGAGGGTTGGTTAGAAGGATAGGCGGGATTTGCTTGTTGACCTGTGAGAAGGTTAATTGCAGAAAGCAAAAAGCTGCAGCAAATCCGATTAGAACGTGTTTAGTTTCGGCATTCTATTTCGACACGTTCGTCGTGGCAAAACGGGGACAAAAGCTCTTAGCAACAAGTCGTTTCATTAAAACTGTTTGCATTGTGAATGTGCATTGCATGTATTGTGTACTAATGCTCTTAAGCGCGGTGAAAATGCGCGCTCGGAAACTATTGAAAAATGTATTGTAAAATGTGAATCTTAGGTTGGGGGATACGATGTACAAGCACTGGAAGTGAATGGATGTTTGTGACTAAGGTAATGTGTTTCACTAATTATGTATGTTTGAGTGTCTCTGTTAGTGGTTAGGAATGAATGACAAAACTGTGCAGGTTATTGTTGTATTATTATGAAATTCTAGTGGCCAGCAACCGCGGGGAAATGTAATAGATAACGTTGTTTTCTCTGGGGCCGTTGGGTCGCTGCAGTCGTTAGCTGCTACGTTAGCCGCGGGGGCGAGCGAAGTTGATTATGGACGGGGCGTCGGGGTATCGAGTGTATGAAGTGGATCGGAAGTGTGTTGGGGTCACTGGGATGTGTAGTGTACATTGGAATTTTCGAATTCGGTGGGTTTAAGGTACATTTTTAATGAAATAAGGAATCGAATGAGGCGAATAGTTTGACCCGGAAGTCGTTCTGTGCTCTGCTAGACCAATGGCGGCAGCCGGCGGCGGGGTCAAGCTAGTGTTTGAGATGGCCTATGTATGTTGTAATGTTTTTGTTTTGATTAAATCTGTATACTAGCGCTTAAGGAGATTAAAAGTTCTGCTGTGGCGTGGAGCTGTGTTGTGCTAACGTTGCGGTGTGTCGGGCCGCTCGACACTACGAGACAATATGCCGTTTGAGGGATGTTATTGCGGTGTCGTGGTTAAAGCTAAGCTAATGCTAACTAGCCGCGCTGGCCATCACACAAAGGGCTAACGAAGCTAATATGCTAAGCTACCTATGCTAACGACATAGCATGATGGGACTCTCGGGATGTATCGCGATGTGCTAGTACTACGACTTGGCATGCAAACAGGGAGCGCGGCCATCTTGGGTGGGGGCGCCGTGTTTATTATCTAGGGTGGGGGCACGGGGCGTCCATTTTGAGGGATTTATTTTTTCTGGGTGGTGTTTGTTTGGGATTGCAGTAGAGGGAGGCAGAGGCCAGGTTTAGGTTTCCATTCAAAGCTGCTTTGGTTTTCATAATTTCCTACACACAGGAGTTTTTTTCTTTTAAAGGTTAATTTGATAGTGGAATTAGATTGTTATGCTGTAGTAATGTTGCTAGTATAGTTTAATCTAGTAGTGGGATGTGGGGTCCCGGCTTCCTTCCCCTCCCCCCCTCCCCCTCCCTCTCTCTCTCAATGGGGCAGTTCAATGCTGAGGACCGCGGCGTCGTGGCTTGCGGTGGTTAATGGAGATCGCTGCGTCGTGGCTCGCGGTGGTAAATGGAGATCGCTGCGTCGTGGCTCGCGGTGGCTAAAGGCTGCCTAGCTACGCGCATTAATGTTGATGCGTCGTATGTGTGTAGATTACAGTGTAAGTGTGTACTTTTAATGATGTTGGGAACTGTAATTATGGTTAGGATATTTGGTGGCCGTAAGGGAGGCACGCGCGTGCGCACTAGGTTGTTAGTGTAATGTGTGTGAGAGCTGTGGTCAGTGGGGATGGTGTGTGGTTAAAAGTGCACTAGGGGGCGGTAGAGCCATGTCTTAGGCTCCCGTCCTGGTTTAAGATTACATTATTTAAGTGTGGGATCATTTGATAAGAGGTCTAGCCTCTTATACTGCATAAACTATATTGCATTTATGGTAGTTTCGGCCAATAAGGTAATATATGGGCATAATATCTCTCTTTCCTTTCCTCTCTCCTTTTCCCCTTCCCTCCTGCCTCTCCTACCCCCCCTTTCTCCACTCTCTCCTCTCCTACCCTCCCTTCCTTTTCCCCTCTCTCTCCCCCCCCTCCTCCCTCCCCTTCCCCTCTCCCCCCCTCCCCCCTCCCCTCTTCCCCTCACCCCCCCTTCCCTTTTCCCCCTCCTCCATCCTCTCTCCCTCCCTCCTTTTCCCTTTCCCCCTCCTCCATCTCCCTCCCTCCTTTTCCCTCTCCCCTTCCTCCATCCTCTCTCCCTCCCTCCTTTTCCCTTTCCCCCTCCCTCCTTTTCCCTCTCCCCTTCCTCCATCCTCTCTCCCTCCCTCCTTTCCCTCTCCCCCTCCTCCATCCTCTCTCCCTCCCTCCTTTTCCCTCTCCCCCTCCTCCATCCTTTCTCCCTCCCTCCCTCCCCCCTCCCCCCCTCCTCTTTCGCTTTGCTTGATATTACTGGTCACATGGGAAGTTGGTATCCTACATACTCCCAGAAGGTTGGTCTCGCCTCCAGACATTTGGGGAATGGGTTATAGTTCATTAACTGCAATTGTTGTATAACATGCTCGTATGACACACAATGCAATATTTTGCCCATTCTATCTGGATGATGTATGTTAATATTGTGTACTAGGCTGACTCACTTCTCATGCTCCAGGGGGCTATTTTTTGTTGATTTTGTACGGTGGCAGAAGTGAAGGATCTTTTTGTTAAGGCGTGGTGTGATTGGGCAACAGGTAGGAAGGCCTTGTTGAATAGGGATAGCCCCCCCCCCTTCTTATCCAGCCCCCCCCGCCCCTCCCACCAGTAGGTCCTGTGTTTTCCTACCCCTCTCTCCTTCCCTAAATCCTGCCCTACCTTCCTCCCCTCCTCCTCCCCTAATCTGCCTTCCTCCCCTAACCTGCCTTCCTTCCCTCTGCCCTCCTTCCCTAAACCTTACCCCCCTTCCCTAGCCGTTCCTAACCTGCCCTCCTTCCCTGGCCTGCTCCCTCTTATCCTAGCTCTCCCTAACCTGCCCGAGCTTACGTGTTTCCCCCCCCCCCCCTAGCCCCCTCCTCTCCCGACCTTCCTTTAGTTTCCTTCCGCCCTTCCGCCTATCCTTCAAAGGGTTCCGGTGCTTCCTACCTCTCTGTTTTAGATTGGGGTCCTCACTTCGGTAGACTGTTGGCTGTGGGGCATGTTGTTAAAAGACATGTTGTTATTTGTGGTGGTTACAGGAAGTATTAGGACCCGCACCGGTGAAGGAGGAACGCGGAGGAGGACGGAACGCTCACCATGGTTCCTGGTTTGAGTGAAAGTAGTAGACGTGCGCTTTGGACATGCGCTATATCAATGGTTTGGTTGTGTATGTTGGCTGGCGTGGTACTGTATGGTCCACCCCGGCAGCCTGAGCTGCCAGAGGTAGTGGTAGTGGGTAGAAGGTCACTGCCAGACCATCACGGTAATCTGTTTCTATGCGAGGGCAGTGGCGAAGGTGGCGAATAAATCAGATTGCTATGTGTGCGGCCTGGCCCCACAAGCGGCCGCCGCGGGCCTTCCACTGATTGCACACCTTATAACTGAGTGTCATGCCTCAGTGTTAAGGGATTTGCCTTTCCCTGCCCTGTGTAAAGGGGTGGGATCGGAAAGGATTGGGGAATATCTGGGGTTAGGACTGAAAAAGAATGTGATGAAAATAGGCGGGCTGTTAGATGTTGGCCCCATTCCGGTAGCTTATAGGCCGACGGTGTTTAGGAGGTGTATAGAGGGTAAGTCAGGTGGTAAGGTTGTGGGGTACTTGGATGGCTGCGTGGGGGATAAGGGGATCTGGGGCAGGGATTCGGAGGCGCCAGCTCCGCCTGGGGCGTTTTGGATCTGTGGTGATTTTGCGTATGCCTCACTGCCGATAGACTGGAGGGGAAGATGTGCGTTGGGTTACTTAGTACTGGCTATGAGGGTGTCTGATGTTTTGCCAACACTTCATAGGACAAGAAAGACACGTGATGCGGATAATTTTTTTAGGGTGGCGTTTCCCTGGTATGGGGCATATGCAAATATGGGGGAAATTGATCATTTGGCTAGAGTATTTGAGGACATGGCTTCCACATCAGCGAGGGGCTTGACCCTGGAGAATGAGGAGATACGGTCCTTACGACTGATGGAGATGCAGACAAGGGCAGCTATGGACTTCTTGTTGACGGCATCAGGGGGTACGTGTGCATTGATTGGTCAGGAGTGCTGCACCTTCGTACCTGCGAATGATGAGATGAGCATGCCGGCCATAATTGAGCATTTGAGGAACATCACAAGGGATGTACATGACTCTCGGGAGGACTCATGGGATGATTGGGGTCATGGGCAACTGGGCTATGTAGGTTGGTCGGTTGTTAAATATCTGCTCTATGCCGTAATAATGTTTGCAGTGGTAGTTGTTTGTGTGTCTGTGGTCAGAATGTGTGTTGTGTATATGTTCAGGACTCTCTGCGCAGCTGGTCCTGCGATTGAGAAGTCACGCTGCTCGGCTGCACCTGCGTTTGCTATGATGATAGTGAGGGATGACGTGGAGGGGGGCCGGGCGTGTGTGGGCGTCCCGTTGATGCCGAGTTACCAGGAGTACGCTCTGGCTGCTATTCTCTGATCTGGGTGGTGGACATTCTGGGTTGGGGGACGGTATGGCCGGGGTGTGCGAAAGGGTATGGGGTAGGGGACGTGCCTGGGCATGTTGTACATGGACGTTTGTTGTATGGATGTATATGCAGTTTTTCTTCCATAGTAGGTACGTGATTGATGACTGTATTGTGTGGAGATGTACCCATGATTCGGTGTTGGGTCCGGTCGGTTATGCATGGCCGTCCGGAAGGGCACTGGATCCTGGGGAAGTAGCTTGAGTGGTGGGGTAAGGTGCTTGGATGCTGACTGCTTTGTACCTGTGGTGGGGTGTGTTCTGACCTCTGTGGAGGGTCTGTAATGGACTCTTCAGGTAGCAGGGGCTGGCACCTCATGGCGTGCGGGGCGCGGTATGCGATGCATTCTTTAGATCATCTCTAGGGGACACAAGTCTGGGTGACGAGTGTCCCCTGGGGGGAATGGTACTGAATAATGGAAGAAGATGAAAGAATGTAAATGTAATTGATAAAGGGTGAAGCACTAATCAAGATGTTTTTGTTTCCCGAGGAGAATCAGAATTGGAGTGGAATCAAGGAAAAATAGTGGAGAGCCGGGATTCGACAAAAATAAGAACCCAGTGTGTTGACGGAGATCGAACGGAAAAATCAGGGAGTAGAAACTGGCGACATCAAACACATGTATCAATTACAAATATCTCGTTTTTAAGATTGTATGAAGGAAGTAAAAAGATATTCATACAGCTAAATGAAAAGAACCTCTCAAAAATTTGATTGTAAAGACGGAGTAAAGTGCAAGTCCAGTTGATAAATTAACAAGAACTGTTGTCGTTGTGTGCTCTTGTCTCCAGCAGTTCGATTGGACACGCGGAACACCACAAATCAGGTAAGAATAGGAATTTCAGGTGAAAAAGGGAAAGAAGAGAATAGGTAGGGCATACAGTGCCATTAACGGCGGTTCGAGTAGGAGTCAGTCACAAAAAGCATAGACACCTACATTTAGACAGGGAATACAGAATACACTTCTTTGCCTGCTGCCATTGTTAAAATATCAATAGGAAATTAGAACCCTAGTGAATGGGAAATAGGGTTTCATATAGAGAAATGGAAGCCAACACCAATTCAGAAAGGTCGACCCTAATTGACTGGATGGAAGATAGTCCGGTACAGATTATCGCCAAAAGTAACCCTTGCGCAAAAGATAATCCATACTATTTGGAAAAAGTATCTAGGATATCGAAAAAATGGAACAACAGATGGGGAAATATGATAAAACCCTGGCCCATTGAAGGTTCTTTTGACTTAGAGATAATAGCTGAAATAAAAGTGTTAATTAAGATGTACAAACATAAGGGGAATGAAAAGAAACGGGGAGAGAAACGCATGCAAGAAATGACGATGGTAGACGTCTTCGCTCGGGAAGCCGAGAGAAGAAATAGTGGTCAGAAGGGCAGTGCAACTGTCAATGAGGAGGCCAAACCGATAGAGGAGGTAGCCCCGGTCACCATAACTTCCCTGGCCCCTAACACAACAACTGTCATCGCCCAAAGTGCAGCTCAGGTAGCCTCACTCACCCCAGTGTCCCAACCAAGAGTAGAGCTGATGAGATTTGAGGGAGCTATAGCACCCCCACCATATGACATTAGGAATGGGGAATGAGTGTACCCTATTCTACCTATACTACAAATGACCAGCCCTTATAGTTTAACAGATGGCCGGGGGAATAACGAGTCTGGACAAGCAATAGCACAGATTCACCTGACACCTGAGACAACCGGAGAACCGGAGGGTGGTAGGGGGGCACGAGGGACTCAAGATGTGACTCCTTATGAGAGGAAATATGCGACCCCACAGCGTCTGGCGGGAAAAATTGGACACATTTCGGAAGCAGCCAGGAAGATCCTTGAGGCCGAAGGGGATGGACAAAGCGAGGTTGAACAGATGATTGAACAAAGAAACTGGGAAAGGATAAGAACAACATACACTGGAAAAACCCCAGACACTCACTACCGCCCGAGCGAGTCTAGGGGAGGTCGCTCCCCCTCAAGAGATTCCAACTTGCAGGAAACAAGACACAGCTCACCGGTTGGTTACACAAAGTCAGAGTGGAGGGACGAAGACAAACGAACGGGAGGACGAGCGGCAACCCTCGAGGGGGCAACAAAAAGTATGAGATCTGATTCAAAACCCTCCTCCTCACAGGTTCTTGACGAGGCCCAGGAGATGGTAAAGGCAAGGGACAGCCTGTTACAATTAGAGAAGAAGATCGCGGGAATTGAGAAGGACAATGCAGCTATAGAAAAGCGGATAAAGAGCCCAGACAACACAGAGGACAAAGATTCGCCGGACTATAAACTAACGGTGGAGATATGGGAAACGGTTGAGAGAATGCGAGAAACATTGGAAGGAGAAAGAGCGGAGGTGAAAGAAAGCCTCGCCAGGATGGAAGACGACGTAAGGGCAGGAATGACAACCAGATCACTGACGAAAAGTCTTAAAATCCACAACATAACTCCCGTGATAATAAAAGGACAGGAACTGGAATATCATCCCTGGAAGGCGTCTGACATGACCCAAGTGTCAGAAAAATTGCCGCCCCTCCAGAATGGGGCCAATCCGTGGATTGCCAAATTGGAGGAACTGATGATAGGTCAACAGCTGGCGATGGGGGATGTGAAAAGAATATTGTCAACCATGATGGGATGTTCGGCTATGCAAGGAGTACTTGAGAAGGCTGGCTTGAGAGGCTATGCGGGTACTGGAGCGCATGATGCAGACCTGTTCGGAGGACACAGGGGAGTAGTGTGGCTGGCACTCCAAGAAACCTACCCGACCAAGATGCACCCAGACACGATCCGCATTGGTACCCTGGGGGTTGACACCCACGCTAGGGAGTATGTGGCAAAAGCCTACGCCACCTGGAGGGATACAACTGGCCAGGATCCAGAGCAGGACCCCCTGGGGGAAGCCGTACTAAGAGGGAAGATAGAAGACGGCCTCCCCAGTGAGGTGAGACAAAGACTGGCTGAGGTGGTATCTCTGTCAAGCCTCCCCTTAAACCAGTATACCGACAATGTGAGCCATCACGGTGAACTATATCGGAAAAGGGAGCAAAAGTTAAAGGAGAAGGATGCGGCCGAACACCGAAGGATCCTGTACCAACAGCCAACCGAGGCAGGAAAGGTAGTGGAATACCTCCAAGCCCTAGTCCAGTCCGCACAGCCAAGAAGGGAGACGGGCTCCAACGGGGAACCTAATGACCAGAGACGAACCCAGTTGGGGACACAGGGGGGTCCTGCGCAAGAACAGCAACAAACTCCGAGGGGAACACCCTGGCTGTCACGGGGACAAGATGGAAACAGAAGAGGAGGAGCGAATGGATTCAGATCGCGGTCAGGACAAAGGGGGGAGGGACTGTGGTCAGGGAACAGAGGAAGGAGTGGCTATGGGCGGAACCAAGGACCAAACCAAGGCCAGACCCAGAATGGGAACCAAGGACCAAACCAAGGCCAGAACCAGAATGAAAACTATGGCCCGGTGAACCCATCAAGTGGGCCGGACAAATCACTCTGAAGAGGCCCAGAGAATCCAATGGGGAGGTGTCAGCTGTCAGTGTCGTCTTTGAGGGAGGAGCCTATTGTGCGCGTATCGGTGAATGACAAATCTGTCAAGATGATGGCAGACACCGGAGCAGCCTATACGGTAGTGCAACCCCAAGACGCTACACACCTAACCATGTCCGGTCGATATGTACGGACAATTGGATTTGAGGGAATCAACCAGCTGATCCCAGTGACCGACCCTGTGACCCTGAGATATCGAGGCAGGGAAGCGACTATTCCCCTACTGGTCTCGGAAAATTCACCCATTAACTTACTAGGCCGAGATGGGCTGGGTTTGCTGGGGATGGATATTAAATGTACGGCGGATGGTTGTGTGATAGATGTACGGGAGGACCACTACTATCAGATGGTGCAAAGAATCGATAGCCGACCACCGGAAGTCTATTGGCTAGGGGGACTGGACCAAGACTTGCTTGGTTCAGCCTTGAAATGGGAGACATTTATCACCGCCAACATGCCAGAAGCAAGTGACCCAAAGACACCATACCATTGCACTCTGCAATACCATAAAGATGCAGATCCGTCACAGGCAAAGGAGTGGCTGAGTGTTCAACCAGACGAAGTACAGCTTAATGCCACCAGTATTGTATTGGGTCCGCAAGGAGCAGCGCTACGTATTTCACGGAGCGACTATTTGCAAAAAGAACACGAGATTGCGGATAGTGTTCCCCATGTGACTTTAAAGGTAACCAACTCGTGTGATCAGCAGCACATTGGTGAGATGATGAAGAAAGCGGAAGGAATCAAATTTGAACAGACGAAAGAAAATAAACTGATTTGGATAAGCCCCGACAAAAGGTTTATTAAGATCATGGTCCAAGGCACAGGGATGGGTCGTCCCCAAACTGTGCAACTATCCCAAGAGACAGTATTCCCTGAGACATTGAGCCTCCAGGAGGAGATGATGGATGCGGTCCCAGGAGAGCTGTGGTCGAAACACAGCACTGACATTGGATTAATCAAGTCCGCTCAACCTGTGAGAGTGGAGCTTAGGCCGGGGGCAACCCTGCCTTGGAAAAATCAGTACCCACTGAAGGAGAAAGCGGTGGCTGGGATCGAGCCACAAATTAAAGGACTTTTGAAAGCAGGAGTCCTACAGAAAACAGATAACCTCAGGAGCAACACGCCGTTGCTACCAGTGGAGAAACCTGACACCTCGTACCGGTTGGTACACGATTTGAGGGCTGTCAATGAGGTTTTACTTGACTATCCTGCGGATGTCCCTGATCCCCATACGTTATTGACATTTATCCCACCGCAAGCTGAATATTTTACGGTTATAGATTTGTGTAGTGCATATTTTAGTGTACCCTTGAGCAAGGAGTGCCAGCATTTTTTTGGTTTTACCTATAAAAATGAGCATTATGAGTATACTAGGATTCCTCAGGGATTAAAGCATTCGCCACACATATTTAACAAAATCCTAAGGGAGGACTTAGACGGGTTGGATACAATATTGACCTCTAGGGTCATTCAGTACATGGATGATCTTATTTTGTGTGCAGATGATCAGACAACATGTCACCGCGAATCTTGCAGCTATTGCAGCTATTAGCAGAAAAAGGCCACAAAGTGTCTTTGAAGAAATTGCAATATTGTAAACCTAAAGTGATTTATTTAGGACAAACAATTTCACAGGGCCATCGGGCTATTTCGGAAGAACATTTGGTGTCCATTAAGAAGGCTCCCAAACCTGTGACGGTAAGACAAATGATGGGATTTTTGGGCATTGTTGGGTACAGTTCTCCATGGGTCGAAAACTATACTGAGATAGTAAAACCTTTAAAGGGGAACTCCACTTTTTTTGGAAATTAGCTTATTTAACATCTTCCCTGGAGTTAGACAAGAAGATGCATACCTTTTTTGTCTCTGTGCGTGCATTTTAGCTTTGGGAATAGACGCTCCGTTAGCATAGCTTAGCTTCATCACTGGAAGTGAGGCAGGACAGTAGCCTTACAGTGCCTTACAGTGTATTGCAAGGTCTGACATTGACCAAACTTGATATGCATGACCTTGGTGGGCTCTAGGTCAACTCCTGAAAAGGGGGTCAGTGTCAGACTTTGCAATCAAAAGTTAGGGGGCTAATAACCCTTGCCATAATTTCAGTGCGCCCCCTAACTTTTGATTGCAAGGTCTGACATTGACCCCCTTTTCAGGAGTTGACCTAGAGCCCACCAAGGTCATGCATATCAAGTTTGGTCAATGTCAGACCTTGCAATACACTGTAAGGCACTGTAAGGCTACTGCCTCACTTCCAGTGATGAAGCTAAGCTATGCTAACGGAGCGTCTATTCCCAAAGCTAAAATGCACGCACAGAGACAAAAAAGGTATGCATCTTCTTGTCTAACTCCAGGGAAGATGTTAAATAAGCTAATTTCCAAAAAAAGTGGAGTTCCCCTTTAAGAGACATGATGAAAGAAGCGGGCGAGTCCGGTAAATATGCACTAACGATGCCTCGCATTAGACATTATTACAGGCTTTTGGAACAGGAAGATGTGACTCTGGTCAGGTGTTCTACAACGAACCCGGCAGCGGACATCCGTACGCCTGAGGATGGAGAACCTCACGACTGTGTGGCCGAAGCCGAGAGGTACTCTAAACTCAGAGCAGACTTGCAGGCTTTCCCATTTAGCAGTCCAGATCTGGAATTATGGACTGATGGCTCTTGTTATCGAGTTGGAGAGGGACTAAAAGCACGTTACTCCGTGGTGAGGTCACAGGGCGAAGGGTTTGTGGTAGAAAAGGCCGAAGCCTTGGTACAACCCTGCTCAGCTCAGCTGGCAGAATTAGTCGCACTGACTGAAGCATGTAAGATGGCAGAGGGCCAAATCGTGAATATTCATACCGACTCGGCCTATGCGCAAGGTATCGCATTCTTATTTGGCACAGTGTGGAAAGGGAGAGGATTCAAGAAAGCCGATGGAAGCGCCATAAGACATTGTAGCCAGATTGAGAGTTTGTTAGAAGCAATTATGAAACCAAAACAGATTGCGATAATCAAGTGTGCTGCTCACCAGTCAGACGAGTCTAAAGTAACTCGAGGGAACAATAGAGCAGATGAAGCTGCCAAGCAGGTGACAGGTGCTGACAGGGCAGGTAAGGTCTTGGTTATCACACACAAGGTTGAGTTAGAGGACAAGATAACTTACAAGGATGTTTTGACTTTCCAGGAGGAGGCTAGTCAGGTAGAAAGGAACCTCTGGGTAACCAGGGGGGCTAGTCAGGATGTTACAGGTTTATGGCGTAGCCACGGTGGATTTGTGGTGGCTCCTGCTGGCCTGGTCGGACTGCTGATCCAAACGGCTCAGGACTTCTGTCATGCTCATCGAGGAGAGGTGAGTAGAAAAATACAAGAATATGGCTTTTGGGCGCCAGATTTAGCAAGTCAAATTGATCATGTGATAAGGAGATGTACGATATGTTTGAAAAATAATATACGTAAGGGTATTAGTGTTTCACCAGGACATATCCCCACGCCCAATGGTCCAATGCGAGAACTTGTAATTGATTACATTGACATGATTAAACCAATTAATCAGAAGAGGTATATTCTTGTCGTTGTTTGTCGTTTTTCAAGGTGGGTGGAGGCGTGCGCCACCCGTCACAAGGATGCAGCATCGGTGGCTAAGTTCTTATGCCAGGAGGTCGTCCCAAGATTCGGGTTAATGGACAGAATCTCCTCAGACAATGGTAAAGAATTCGTCGACAAAACTGTACGTTTAATACTCCAGAATTTAGGCGTAAAACAGCGTTTGGGGGGCGTTTATCACCCGCAGAGTCAGGGGTTGGTGGAACGCATGAACGGGGTGCTAAAAAACAAATTGGTTAAGATCTGTCAACACACAGGTTTAAATTGGCTAAGTGCTCTACCATTAGCATTAATGGCATGTCGTTCGAGCGAAATTCGCGGTTTGAGTCTGACACCACATGAAATGATGATTGGTCGTTGCATGGTAGTGCCAGGCTTGCTCGCGGCAGGTAAAGGTCTGAGTTTGGACATCCTGGACAATGATATGCGCGAGTACGTGAAGTACATGGCAAAGATCCACAAGGATATTCTTGTTCATGTCTCCAGTAGACAGGAAACAGAAACCGGGGAGGAGGTGAGTAGGTTAAGTACACCTCAGATCCTACCGGGCGATCACGTGTATGTTAAAGTATTTAGACGTAAATGGTATGGATCGCGACGAGAAGGGCCATACAAAGTCGTCAGAGCCACCGAAAGGGCTTTACAGGTAGAAGGTTCACCGATGTGGTATCATCTTTCGCATTGCGTAAAATCGGTAGATATTGGCCAAGAATTGGAATCTGAACCGCTGGCCCTTGAGCAAGAAACGGGGGTGGTTCAACTCCCAAACGAAGGAGACGATGCAGACGATTATGGGGAGCCAGACAGAGGGCAACATGATTGTCCACCGGTAGGGGATGAGGGATTCCTACAGGAGCCAGACAGAGGAGAAAATTATGAATTGGAACATAATGATTTCTCTTCTGTGGATTTTGATGGTGTACCGGAAGAACCAGAGGAAACCGTGATTAGCACAAGTCCAGAAGGATGTCCTCGGCCACAACGAGCTATTAGGAAACCTCTGAGGTATAGATAGAGATAAAAAGCGAGGGAAAAGCTAAATGATAAATAGGATCTTAAGCGATCCATGGAGGGAGCAGAATTGTATATATTTTTTGATTTTGGGCTCCCTCGTTTCTTAAGAAATGTTTAAATCTTTTGGTGCGATGTATTAATCCTTTTTCTTTCAGAGTCAGACACACAAAACAGACATGTTTGGTTAAATACACATAAGTATAGTGAAATAAACAAAAAAGCTGATAAATGGGACGATGTTCTCTTTGTATAGAGAAACGGACCTAGACTGGAAATCAACTTCTAATAACTGATAACTGTGTGTGAAAGTGAATAACGAGGGTGATGACTGTGGTTTTAGAAATTCTTTAAGTTTTTGGTCGTCTTGCTAAAGGTTAGAAAATTATGGTATCTGTACGGTGTACGAACAGTTTGATTGAGAAAATAATAACAGGTATATGGGGATTTTTAAATCCCCAACCGGGGAACTGTAGTATATTTCCTAGGCTCAAACTGTAATTACTGTAGGAAATGGGAGGGAAGGTATTGAAATCTGTATTTCCCCAAGGTCGGCCGCTACTGGGACTAAGCTGATAAATTGTAAAGGTCCAGTGCACACACTTTAGAATAGAGTAATTTCTGGTATTATTCTGCTAGGCCGCCAAAAGGCTATTCGAGTAGGTCTGAGAGAAGAGTGATTAAATCCCTCTCACGCCCTTTTGGCCCCTGCCACGGTACACAGACTTTAAGTCTGGAGACAAGTGATTGCATTATAATAGTAACCGTAAACACAGGCTTTTGTCTCCTTCCCCCATGCTAGAACTTAGAAACAAAGGACTGAATAGAAATGGTCTGTTGATCAAGCCCGAGTGGAACAAAGAGATGGCCCGTAGGCACTCGCCACTGATACGGTAAACAGGATACTCCTGAAAATGCAGCTGTCCTGCTAAGCCATAAACCAATACAGGAAATAGTAAAGTTGGTTAGCTTAAAAACTTTATGTAGGACTTGGTTGGAAATATAGTTAAACATATCAGACCTAGATAGTTGGAGAGTAAATACTTTGATTTAAGGATAAAGTATTTGTTAAACTATAGTTGGTAAATCTAAAAGCAGTCAGCAAAATCAGGTATAAAGTAGATTCTTACATTTGTATTAAAAATAGGTTAACTTAGGTATTAGAGGTCACTAGGAAAGTCTACAAAAGCGTTAAGCTATTAGTTTATTAGAGTTAGAAAATATCCCTGGGATTTTAAGATAGTAAGGTTAAGCGAAATACCTTTAAAAGCTAAAAATCCAAAACAATATATATTTTAAGGACGGCCTCTTAATAAGTAATGTCTGACGTCAGACCTGGTCCAAAATGGCCGACTATGCGCCTTAAGCCAATCAGATTGAAGAGGTCCTCCCCTCTGACGTAAAGTTCTAGTGTATTCTAGGAGGAGGAGTCAAAGCATTTAAATAGCCTGCCACGAGAGTAGGAGAGAACACACACACCGAGAGAGACGCTTTTTGACCCACCCCCACTGGAACAAGACGGCACGAGAACATACTTTCTTTTTGTTCTTAGAAAGAAGAGACGATCATCCGAGAAAACCAGAAGACCATTCTTTAATTGAATTATTTTATTCTGAAACAGATAGCCGATGGCATAGTATCGTGTATATCTCTTTCTGTGCACACAAGTTCTGTTTATTTCACTTCCTGACTTTGAAATAAACAAGTATTTTTAATAGGGATGTCCGATATTATCGGCCGACCGATATTATCGGCCGATATCGGCAGTAAAATGTGATATCGGAAAATATCGGTATCGGTAAAAAAAGAAAAAAAAACAATAACAATTTTTTTTTTTTTTTTTTTTTTATCATTTATTTAACCTTTATTTACCCAGGCAAGCAAGTAAGAACCAATTCTTATTTTATTTATTGTCAAAAGTATGCATGTTGATTTAAAATGTTCATTTTTACTTTTTTAATGATCATATTTTGCACAGATAATGCTTACATTTAGAAAGCCTTTTGAATGCATCCAGTGAAATTATTAGTTACCTGAAATTATTCCGTTTTTTGGGGGGGAAACCCTGCATATATCGGTATCGGTTGATATCGGTATCGGTATCGGTATCGGAAATTGGAGTTGGACAATATCGGAATATCGGTATCGGTAAAAAAGCCAATATCGAGCATCCCTAATTTTTAACATTAGCTCGACTCTCTTCTCTTCATTTTGCTCTCTTCGCTGCCGTCCGACAGGCCGGGTTGGCCTTTATCAGTAATAGGGTTTTAACAACGGATCAAACACAACGCAGAGTAGCTAGGATATTTGGTTTTAATAAGTAAAACCATTCGACCCTATTTACGATACCAACCCATTGAACCTCTGATATAGCTCAAGGCTAACCCAAGCCTGATTCAAATACCCCTGTTGCACAATCCCCGTTGTTTCAACAGTCTGGTAGGTTTGAACCATAAGAACTTGAACTGAAAGAACTTGAACCATAAGAACTTGAACCATAAGAACTTGAACCATAAGAACTTGAACTGTAAGAACTTGAACTGATTGAACAAGAGCACAAGGACATTCCAAGGCTTCGGCCCAGTTCACCTTTTGTTACTTTGATATTGTATTTTTGTATTGATTTAATTTGCTACTCGAACCACTGATGGTTCTCATGTAAGGAAAGAAGGTTAAAGGGTAACTTCACCTAAAATGGTATTTGCATTCCCATAACCTAGAGTATTGATGACATTGATTATGGTTGAATCGCTGATGATTTTCCTGTAAAGAAAGAAGGTTTAAAGGGTAATTTCACCTAAAAAGGTAATTGCATTCACCTAACCTAGAATATTCCAAATGGTACTTTTGTTGTGTTACACCTTCCAAGGAAGAGTTTAAAGGAGCATTTCACCTGTTAAGGTACTTGCGTTCCTGCACATTTACAGGTTTAAATTAATATGTTTAAACACTTACCCGGTGAAATGATAAACTGAAATAGAGTTTACTGATGATGAAAGGATACGTTTAATATCCAACCTTGAATCTAGCTTAGCTAGAGATAACCTCAGAGACGTCTGAACCAAACCTAATGTGTTGATTTAATCAATCTAGGACTTGTTATCGAACTAACCCTCCTTAAAGGAGAGGTTATAGAAAGAACCTAAAAGGGATACTTCAAACAACTACTACCTTGAACTACTATATGTCTGTATGTCTGTATGTCTAGCTAGCGCGCATTTAATAAATTCCGGTTATTATTATAACTCTGTCTCTGGTCATTGTTCTTATATTGTGCATATTTACTCCTCTCCTCGTTTCGTGCCTAGAACTGTGCCCGTGGCGAACAGCTGTTACAATAGGTGACACAAGTGCTACAAAAGCAAGTTAATGAAGAACCAAAGATGCTCATCTACTGTCTACCATTCATCTGTTGTAGGAAGCAAGTGTTTTGAAGCTCAATGGAGATCATGATGTCACAACTGTGAATTAATTTACAAGTAAATCAAGTTAATGAAGAACCAAAGATGCTCATCTACTGTCTTTCATTCATCTGCTGTTGGAAGCAAGTGTTTGAAGCTCAATGGAAATCATGATGTAATGAATTTACAAGTAAATCAAGTTAATGAAGAACCAAAGATGCTCATCTACTGTCTACAAGTCATCTGTTGTTGGAAGCAAATGTTTGAAGCTCAATAGAATCATGATGTCACAACTGTGAATGAATTTACAAGTAAAGCCTCACTGGAAATGCTGTATTGAATTGGATGTTTGGAACAAAGAGCTGTGACTGGAAATCAAAATGGCTGATGCTGCTAAACCTAGTCATGAGGAAATGTTATGGAAGTTGATTGGCACTCGTCGAAGTAGGCTGGGCATGTTGACAAAGAAAAATAATGAAATCATCACATTCATGAAAAAAGACAAGAAAGATGATATGGACTATCATGTTTGCATGTTCAATGATCTGTTGTCAGCAGTGGCGGACTCAGGCTGTTTAAAGGGCAGGGGCGGGGAAAAAAAAGGGCACCTGCTGCACAACATGGGACCCCATCAGTAAGCAAAAAGCTATGATGCGTCATGTATGATGAAATAGTCTTCATCCTTGATTAAGATTAACATTAGAATAACATAGACAATCCAGATTAATAGTATAACCACACCTCTATGATAAAAACACACAGGGAACAATACACCTTTAACATTTTTATTTCATAAAACAGTTTAACAGTTAAAGTTAATTCGAGTGTCGTTGAGCTTCTTCCTTTCTCTCTCCTCCCCTTCTCTCCTCATGTCCTCTCCTCCTGTACTCCCCCTCTCCTCTCATTCTCTCCTCCTGTCCTCTCCTCCCCTTCTCTCCTCCTATACTCCCCTACTCTCCTTCTGTACTCCCCTTCTCTCCTCCTATACTCCCCTTCTCTCCTCCTGTACTCCCCTTCTCTCCTCCTGTCCACTCCTTCTCTTCTCCTGTCCTCTCCTCTCCTTCTCTCCTCCTGTCCTTTACTCTCCTTCTCTCATCCTGTCCTCTCCTCCTGTCCTCTCCTCCTGTCCTCTCCTTCTCTCCCTCTCTTTCTCTCCCTCCCCCTCCCCATCTTCAGAATAGAGCAACAAAACTCAACAAATCTATCAGAGTGGTGGTCTATGCTGTGCTTCTGAACATGGGCTAGATAAGTGGGATATTTGAATGGCAACAGGAGAGAATTCAAGTTATTTGTTGTTGTGTCACCATCATTTATCTCCATAGCATTATCTGCATTATCTCTTTCCCCCACTTCTTCGTCGTTTATCTCCATACCATCATCTGCATTTTCTCCTTCCTCCACTTCTTCACCATATTTCTCCATAGCATTATCTGCATTCTCTCCTTCCTCCACTTCTTCATTGTTTGTCTACAATCATCTGCATTTTCTCCTTCCTCCACTTCACCATTTCCTGTGTGAATATCTCCATATTCATTGTCTGTACTGTCTTTATCTAAGGTGGAGCAAATAATATTAGTTTTATAATAGTAATATAATTGTACTGTATATAATATTTGTACTGTAGCCTACAATGTTATAATTGTATTATAAAATAATATGGCATATAGCACTACCACTAGCCTTCTTGCCTTGATTGGAATAAAAACGGTCTATGGTTGGTCAATTGAAATGTTTAAGACAAATTTGTCTGTCCAAAATACGCATTATTGACCATGTTAGCACCAGATTCTCAGTTATAATCCAAACTATGGCTCTGTGAGACAAGCAGCTTGTACATGTAGCTAGTAGTGAGGACTTACAAATACATACCTGTATCCTTATCTCCTCCCTTACTATTATTGCTTTGGACCCAATTCTTCAAGGAGAAGCTGCCTCTCGCAGCATTTCTCAGATGCTTTTTAACATTCTTCCGATTTCTCTCTCTCCTTGGCCTCTGTAATCATAGAATATAGGCCAATGCTAAACCCACTTTTAAGTTTACTACCACTCTTAAATTAACTTTAAAAAGCAATCCACACTGAACTTTAAAGTGCTATGGGTATATTTTATGCAAACTATCCTAAAGTAATGTGTACACTTTATTTCTAAATTGAGAACACAGGTTAGCATTATAGCATATAATCAGCTAAGCAAGGTACCTGTTTAGTTAGCTAGCTACAGTAGTAATAAAGCTAGCCTACACTAGCCTAGGCTAAAACATACTGCCATCAATAAAAACACTTGCATTGTACATACATTAGTATTTAGTAATGCATAATTGGTAAAACAAACTCAATCTTTGCAACTTCAAAGAAAGCTTGCTGTATTACCTACCTCACACAGCAGTAGGATGCAGGGTTACAGCCATCTGGCATTTGAACATTCAAGAGGGGGTGTGTCTAAAACGTAACCCTCCAGTCACCCTTGTCGCAATTCTCTGCAAATAGCCTTTTTTTATGTGTGTTTGTGGATAGCGTTGGCTATATTTGATGTATATGCCAGGAAAGTATCTCAGTATCACATCTTTGACTCACGTTACAATAATCCATATATATTTTTTTTTCAAAAATCACTATTAAGCGAAATAAAATCGCGATCTCGTTTCATAGACCTATGCAATCTAATTTCTAAATTATGAAGATTTTTTTTATTAAAAAAGTTAACTTTTTTAAATGATGACGATTCTGACTTGAGTTATTTTGTATGTTACAATATACTTTTAAGTTTAAGTCATTTTGATATGTTATGTTGTCTGTTTAAGAAAGAGTGCAATCAATTATTTTATTGAAAAAATAAGAATCGTGTGAGAGAATCGTGATCTCAATTCTTAGAGAGAAAAATTGTGATTCACATTTGAGCAAGAATCGCCCAGCCCTACAGTACCATCCACCCTAATTGCAGAAATGAACAGGTTAATGCGTGCATGCGTGTGTGTGTGTCTGGCTTTGACCCCAGCCTGGCTGACTATTCTGCCCAGAGACCCAGATGCAGGTGCAGATGCAAGTTTCAAGTTTGTTTATTTGTTTATGCACCTGAAGTGAAACAAAACCCCCCACACTAAGCACTCCCTGGGCCATGCTCTAGGGCAGGGGTCAGCAACCTTTACTATCAAAAGAGCCATCCCCCCCCCCCCCCACTCAAAAGGGCACTTTTGCATGACATTATTTAACCGTCGGGGCACATGGTCAAGTTTAGACCATTGGAAGGGCACCAATGGGCACGTCCTCTCATTTTCAACACTCAAAAAGGGCATTTTAGCGCAATGTTTTCAACTGTGGGGGCACATGGTCACGTTTAACCATTAGAAGGGCACCAATAGGGCACGTCCTCTAATTTCTTTCACTCAAAAGAGCACTTTTGCGTGATATTATTTAACCGTGGGGCACATGGTCATCTTTAGACCATTTGAAGAGCACCAATAGGGCACACCTTCTAATTTGTCGCCACCCAAAAGGGCACTTTAGCGCGCATTTTTCAACAGTGGGGGCACCAATAGGGCACATCCTCTAATTTCTTTCACTCAAAAGGGCAGTTAAGCGTGCGTTTTTCAACCATGGGGGCACCAATAGGGCACATCCTCTAATTTCTTTCACTCAAAAGGGCACTTAAGCGTGTGTTTTTCGACCGTGGGGGCACCAGTAGGGCACATCCTCTAATTTCTTTCACTCAAAAGGGCACTTAAGCGCGCGTTTTTCGACCATGGGGGCACCAATAGGGCACATCCTCTAATTTCCTTCACTCAAAAGGGCACTTAAGCGCGCGTTTTTCAACCGTGGGGGCACCAATAGGGCACATCCTCTAATTTCTTTCACTCAAAAGGGCACTTAAGCGCCCTTTTTCGACCATGGGGGCACCAGGGGGGTGTGGTCGCCCCCCCTGCCCCCCCCCCCCTGAGTCCGCCAGTGGTTGTCAGCATTTATGGAGATGCAAGTGGCTGTGCAGCACATGTTGCCTGAAGAGGAAAAAGAGGCTGATCATGCCAGCTGGTTTGAACCAAAGCTCTTGGATTTCAAAGACTTTCTTAGGCTATGGTTAGACTAGTGTATTCCTGGCGTTTTTTTATACGTTTTTGACGACGTTTGATGTCCTATCTACACAGAAATGCGTTTTTTGGCGTTTTTTTGTGGATACGGCTGAAACACAAAATTGTGTTTGCGTTTGGAGATACGCAAAAAAAACGCTTCGACAACAGCGTGTAGTCAGCACGGAGCAGTTGTTGCGAAAACGCCCATGCGCAGTAGATACCATCTGCGTGCCCTTCCGGTGACAACAGTGTGTGTGTTTGGGACAGAGGCAGAGCTCCGTGTCCCAAATAGCTTCAGCTACCATGTGTTGTCAAGTTATTGTTATAAGGACCCCAGTCCAAGCTACACCAGTCTGCATTCCCTTAACAATTGTTTGTATTGAGCCGTATTGTATTGTACCCATATGCAATATGTTAAATAAAGTTTACATCCATTCATTCTGCTAGCATTACCGATTGCATGAGCAGCTGGCTAACGTGAGCTATCAGGATTCAGACCCTGTTAGCTCAGAGTTCCTCTTTCAACTTAACAAGCATTAAACAAAATGGCCCAGTCATCTATTCACCTTTGTTTAATACACACAGCGTCTCTAATGTTATCTAACTACTGATAGCTCGCGATATCATCAGTTTTGATGCTGGCTAAGTAGCGTGAGCTAACGTTAGCTTCTAGCCACAATGCTATATTGTTATAATGGCATACTCCATTGACGTTAGCATGCAGCTAACAATGCTACCGATCGTTTTTTAGACTAAACTATCCGCTCTTGGTGGTCACTTGTGTTGATGTTAGTTTTGTTTCATCAACAAATGACAGGCAGAACACACAGTGAATGTATCCGTTTTGTTTATTGCACTTTTATTAGGCTTTGCTGAAAAATTATTGCTGCATTGAGTAAATAGGCAAGATGGTGGCGCGGCATAGGCGCCTGCCTTATTGACATTTTCTTTGCTGGAGCTTCCACCAGGAAGTGTATTGGCACATTCGTTCTGATTGGTTGAAATTGCCTTCATGTTTGCCACCTACTGCCACCTACTGCTTTGGCAGTGTACTACATCAGTGTGCTCGGCTGACAAAAACGAAAAAAAAACGAAAGTGTGACTCGAGGCGCATGACGTCAATACGAAATGATACGAAAGGTGTAACCGCAGCCTTAGTCAAGTTAACATGTGGGTGCATGGTGTGCTGGAGTCTGATGATAAGGATGCCGATAACCATGACTTGCCAAGTAATTTGGGCTTAAATGTTGAGGTTACATCAGAATGTGCTGTAAAGTTGAAAGAGGATTCAAACCTACAGGATATGATTCATCCCCATGACAGTATCTCTGTTGTTTCAAGCAGATCTAGCACAAAGTCACATGCATCCATAACATCAAAGGCATCATCTGCTAGACTAAGAGCAAATTGGCTGAGCATGCTGCTTTGGAGGCTAAAGCTGCAATTTTGCAAAGGAAACACATACTTGATATGGAAGAATCCAGACTAAAATCACAAAGAGAAGCACTGGAAATTGAAGCTGAGCTGGCTGCTTCAATTGCAAAAATAAAGATCCTGGAACTGGAAGAGGGTGAAAAATCCTCTCTTGCTCGGGCAAGAATAAGAACATCACTGGATGGCAAAGCAAGTTGGAATGGAAGTGAGCAAAATCATTTTCATGAATACAAACCATCGTTAACACAGAAACATCATCCAGCATTACAGGATGTATCCAATGCCACTGAATACATGATTCCAAAAGGGAGACCAAGTCTTTGCAAATCAAGGCCCCATTCTCCTGCTCTGCATACAAGCTTGAGACAAACACCATTTACCAATACAGGAGGTGCCAATGTATTTGACTCTCAAAGAGCAGGTTACAGACAGGATGATGTGAACAATAACCAGAATGCTCTTGCTAATGCTATCCAAAGACAAAATTACATCACTCAATTCCTTATAAAGCAACAGCAGAGCTCTCTACTGCCAACAAGAGACATACCAGTGTTTAGTGGTGACCCACTTCATTATAGGTCATTCATTAAAGCCTTCCAACATGGGATTGAGAGTAAAACCGATAACATGCAAGACAGACTTTATTATTTGGAGCAGTACACAACAGGCCAACCGAGATAACTCATTCGCAGCTGTTTACACAGGGATCCTACAAGAGGATACAACAAAGCAAGACAACAGCTTCAGTTAAACTTTGGCAATGAGATGAAAATAACAACTGCCTATAAGGATAAAGCCCTGAGCTGGCCAGTCCTTAGAGAAGAAGATGGTAATGGTTTGCGTTCCTATGCACTGTTTTTGAGAGGCTGTTGTAGGGCTGGGCGATATGGAAAAAAATCATATCGCGATAACGATATGATAATGTTATCATATTTCTCGATATCGATAATTATCGAAATTGTTATAAGTATAATTTTATTTTTTTATTTTTTTTAAACAACAGATGTATGTTTATTTTGCAGCAATTATTTGTCATTGCCGCCATCTTTAGTGTTACATCCCCTCACACTCCAGTTCTCAGGCTGCAGCTGGTTTAAAAGCGAAAGTAAACCGGCTTCTCTGCTGGCTGTGGCTCCAGGGGAGTTGAACAGTTCTGGCTCTGCTAGTTTATTTTCGATCTTTTGGCGCTTTTTTGGTGGACAAACCACCGCACATGTGCACCGTGACTCGTGACTGGAGTCTAGTTCTGCTAGCACACATAGCCTACTGTGTACAGACTGTTTCAAACTGTATTTTAAATTAGAAAGCAAACAAAATAAATGGACAAGAAAAAAATAAATCTCAATTTGGTCAGTATTGTCATTTGGACAAGCAAAGCCATTACTTTAAGTTGCAGGCAAGAAAGACAAGTCTGTCCACTGTTTCTGGTTTTAAAACTGCCCTGTTGCAGGTCACACAAAAAAATAAAAAATTAAAAAAAATATTTTTCGATATCTTTTTCGATATTCGATATCGATTATTAAAATATATTGCTATATTTATCATTATCGTTATATCGCCCAGCCCTAGGCTGTTGTAATACAATGCAGGATATGGGGCACATGATGGAGTTGGAAAATCAACATTCAAGACTTTGCAACTCAAAAGGCAGGTACAAAGTCTAAGTATACAGACTCAACGCAAAAAGCTAAACCGTCCAGCAGAGGGAGCAGGTTTGCAACAAAGATAACTGCTATACCAGAAAAAGTTGTGGAGTCAAGCCTGACTAGAAACAAAGAACAGGACAACATAGTGGATGCGTCTAAAAAATGCTGCACTTTTTGTGATAATGGGCATGCATTGGAATTCTGTCAGAAGTTGAAACACAGACCAAACGAGGAGAAAGTTGAGTTTCTCAGAAGCAAAAGACTGTGTTTTGGATGTCTCACAAGGGGACATATGAGCAAGAACTGTAAGAAGCGCATGACCTGTCAACAATGCCAGCGAAACCACCCCACTCTGTTGCACAGAGAAATTGAAAATAAAGGAAGCATGCAAGCAGAGGTAAATGTTTCCAAAGAAGCCACCAAAGACAAAGCTCCAGTAACCAGTGCAATGGTCTCTCTCAGGGCCGCCTGGGAGAAATGTGAGGCCCTGTGCAAGATTTAAACGCGAGACCCCCCCCCCCCCCCCCTAAAGGTAAAAAATATATATATATATATATATATATATTATTTTCTATTATTATTTTTTTGTATACAGTCAACATATTCTTAAATAATAGCGCTGCCCGAGGCTGGGCATGATACAGTCAACATATAGCAAGAGAGAGAGAGAGAGAGAGAGCGAGAGAGAGAGAGCTCCCGTTCTACAGTCAATATACAGTGTTATCGCTGCACAGACCCGGCAATGCCCCTGACCAGAGGAGAGAGAAATATAATATAGTTAGTAAAAGCACTATATAAGCTCAGAACACAGCTCAGAACACAACACAGCTTAGAACACAGCTCAGAACACAGAACACAGCACAGAACACAGCTCAGAACACAGCTCAGAACACATCTCAGAACACAGCTCAGAACACAGAACACATGCAGAACACAGCACAGAACACAGCTCAGCACACAGCTCAGAACACAGCTCAGAACACAGGACACCTCAGAACACAGAACACATGCAGCACACAGCTCAGCACACAGCTCAGAACACAGCTCAGAACACAGAACACAGCTCAGCACACAGCTCAGAACACAGGTCAAAACACAGAACACAGCTCAGAACACATCTCAGAACACAGCTCAGAACACAGAACACATGCAGAACACAGCTCAGCACACAGCTCAGAACACAGGACTAGGTACAGACTCAGCGAGCACAGCCTAGCCATCGAGAAAGGCCGCCATAGGCAGACCTGGCTCCCAAGCGAAGACAGACTATGCACCCACTGCACACAAGATGAGGTGGAAACCGAGCTCCACTTCTTAACAACCTGCCCACTATACCAAGACATCAGAGACATATACTTCCCACAAATTGCAAACACCCAAAGAGACTTTGAAAACATGGACAATAACTCAAAACTCCCATACCTACTGAGAGAAATACAAGAATGTGCAAACACAGCAGCCAGATTTGTGAGCTGCTGTGACAAGAAAAGGACATCCAACGGAATACAACCACCATAAAGACTGTACAAGAAATTCCTTCTGTAATGTACTGATTTCTTTTGTTTTATCTGTTTGATTGTTTTGTTTGGCTTTGGAAATGTAAACGTATGTTTCCCATGTCAATAAAGCCCATTTGAATTGAATTGTGTGTGTGTGAGAGAGAGTGTGTGTGTGAGAGAGAGAGAGAGAGAGAGAGAGAGAGAGAGAGAGAGAGAGAGAGAGAGAGAGAGAGAGAGAGAGAGAGAGAGAGAGAGAGAGAGAGAGAGAGAGGGGGGGGGGGCATGGGAGAGAGAAAGATTGAAAAAGAGAGCTTCATTAGAATGTATATACAGGGTTTAGAAGGTTCCATTACAGCTAAAAATATTGCTATCTGTGACGTAATCTGTTGGATTACACCAAACCAGTAGTGAGATCTGATTACCTCAGAACTCATGAAAAGAGTGAAGTAGCCCCAGACTTACTTCAAGCAGAAAGAGAGAGAAAGAGAGAGAGAGAGAGGGAGAGAGGGAGAGGGCGAGAGATAAAGAGAGAGAGAGCGAGAGAGAGAGAGAGAGAGGTGAAAATGTGACAAGGATAATAACAGGTATTGGAGGTGAACTGAATCCATCATTTGTGACGTGCGTTTGTTTTCCCCTCTCTCACCTGGTGATGATGGCCAGGTGGGGTGGAGCCATGCAGGCCGCCATGAAGAGGACCTCGTTCTCGAGCCTTGTCTGTCTGTAGTTCATCACCTCCTTCTTAAAAAGCTTCAGGTGGTCCTGGTTGTTGCCATGCCTAGTTAACTAGCGTTAGCTAACGCTAGTTAGCCTTTAGCTAAGCTACTAGCCGACATGGCTAGCCCGACTGAACCACACGTTAGCACTCGATAGCTAGCGTTAGCGTTAGTTAGGCACTTCACTTAGCAAAAGCGAAAGGCCCTTCCCCTGTCCTGATTCTCCTAGATCTATCTGCAGCCTTCGACACAGTCAACCATCAGATCCTCCTCGCGGCCCTCGCAGGAATGGAAGTGGCTGGATCTGCGCTGACATGGCTGACATCATACCTCAACGACCGCTCCTACCAAGTGTCATGGAGAGGGACTCTGTCGGCCACCAGCCCCCTCCGGACGGTTGTCCCCCAGGGCTCGGTCCTAGGACCCCTTCTCTTCTCCCTCTACACTAAATCACTGGGTAACATTATCACGTCTCATGGCTTCTCATATCATTGTTATGCTGATGATACTCAACTCTTCCTCTCCTTCCCTCCCTCAGATATCCACATCTCTGAGCGGATCTCGGCCTGTCTGTCCGACATCTCCGCCTGGATGACGACCAACCATCTCAAACTGAACCTAAGCAAAACAGAATTGCTCCACCTGCCGGCCAAATCCTCCCCTCTGACCGACCTCTCCATCACAGTCGAGAATGCAGCTGTGACCGCGTCCCCGACCGCCAAGAACCTTGGTGTTGTCCTCGACGACCAGTTGAACTTCTCTGCTCACATCGCAGCGACAACCAGAACCTGCAGATTCCTCCTGAGCAACGTCAGAAGGATACGCCCCTTCCTGACAAAAGAAGGCACCCAACTCCTCGTCCAATCAACAGTCATCTCCCGCCTCGACTACTGCAACGCACTGCTAGCTGGCCTCCCGGCCACTGCCACCAAGCCTCTTCAACTCATTCAAAACGCAGCAGCCCGCCTGATCTCAAACCTACCGAAGTCGGCCCATGTCACCCCACTTCTTAGGGACATGCACTGGCTCCCCATTGCTGCACGTATCCGCTTCAAGGCCCTCGACCTAGCATACCGTGCGGCAAAGGGAACCGCTCCCGCCTACCTCCGGTCAATGGTCTCTAACTACACACCCTCAAGACCCCTACACTCTGCATCTTCTGGCCGCCTCAGACCTACTCCTATCCAAGCTCCCGGAGGGTCATCAAAGAGAAGCCGCCTATTCTCAGTCCTTGCCCCACAATGGTGGAATGAACTACCCATCCCAGTTAGGACAGCCGAATCCCGTCCAATATTCGACTAAAGACTCACTTCTTCAACCATTATCTGAAATGATAAAAAAATTTAAATAAAGAAATCTAACCCTGACTAACCTTACTGTCATGCACTTTTCCTAATAAACTAACCTACACTGTAACACGCAACACTTTGATGAACATTGTTACTCAGCTGATAGAGTTGTACCCTTCTTGTTGTCTTGTCGTACAGAACTTGTAAGTCGCTTTGGATAAAAGCGTCAGCTAAATGACTAAATGTAATGTAAATGTAGCCTTTAGCTAAGCTACTAGCCGACATGGCTATCCCGACTGAACCACACGTTAGAACTCGATACCGTAGCTGAAGCTAACTAGCTGTCCCTGCCTTTAGCTAAGCCGACATGGCTAGCCTGACTGAACTTTCTAACATGCAACAACTTTCATCTTCAGTCCATCTGCCGAACGACCGTCCTCTTCGTCTTGGCTGGCATAACCTCCAATGCTGCACGCGTGAAATAGTCAGATGCACGCCGGCCAACTGTGCTTACCTGTAACCCCTCCCCTCATTGAAACCAATAGTATATCTGCTGCAGAGCCTCAGAGCTCCAATAGTGTATCTGCAGAGCCGCAGAGCCAGGAACAAGTCAGACACATTCTACAAACGTGTCTAATGTGAAATATATAAGCATATAAGCAAAACTAGATTTTAGGTCTGTGATTAAAAAGGGCCTTGCGGGAAGGGGGGCCTGGCAAAAATAAATAAAAATAAAAATAAAATAAAAATAAAAAAATATATATATATTTTTTTGTGCGAGGCCCCCCTTCCCGCGAGGCCCTGTGCGACCGCACTGCTCGCACACCCCCTGAGGCGGCCCTGGTCTCTCTAGATATCAGCGGCTCTACTGGGGCCGGTAACAAAGTTCAGGTAAAGCTCTCAAAAGGAAACAAAATTGTGCACACATATGCCTTTCTGGACAATGGAAGCACCGGTACATTTTGTACTGAAAAGTTGATGACGAAGCTAAATGCTACAGGAAAAAAGGTGGAGATACTTCTGACAACAATGGGCCAAGATACCAGGCAGTCGAGGCTTGTTCCCAGTTTTAATGTTTCTGGACTAGAAGTGGCTGCTCTTGAGAGTGATTCTTTCCTGCAATTGCCAGACTGCTATACTCAACAAAGCATTCCTGTCACAAAGGACAACATTCCTACAGAAGACGATATCCGACAGTGGCCATATCTAATGAATGTTGAGTTAATGCAAATTTATGCCAATGTTGAGCTACTGATTGGTGTCAAAACACCTAAGGCTTTGGAACCATGGAGAATCGTCAGCAGTGAAGGTGATGGGCCTTACGCTATAAAGACTATCCTTGGATGGGTGGTCAATGGGCCACTCCATGATAACATCGGCCTGGATGAATGTGGTCATCCTAACATTAGTGTCAACCATATATCCATTGAAAGAGTGGAGGAACTGCTAATCAAGCAGTATAATCAAGACTTTCTAGAGCAGCATGATACAGACAAAAGCGAGATGTCCATGGAAGACCAAGAGTTCATGCAGATTGTGTCCAGCTCTGCTATGCTAAAAGATGGGCACTATCATTTGAAACTACCCTTTCGGAAGAAGAATGTAAAGATGCCTAATAATCGCCCATTGGCGGAGCAGCGAGCACTGCACCTCTTGAAAAAGTTCAAAAAGAATAACATATTCTTTGAGGAGTACAAAGGCTTTCTTCAGGATGTTATCGACAAAGGATATGCTGAAATGGTTCCCCAAGAGCAAGTAAAACGTGACGACGGGAAAGTGTGGTACATTCCACATCACAGAGTTTACCATCCAAGAAAGAAAAAAATGTGTGTTGTGTTTGATTGTGCCTCATCTTTCCGGGGTGCGTCCCTGAATCAAGAGCTTCTGATGAGGCCTCTCGTGGTCTGCGAGTTGATGCTTTTCTGAAGTCAAAAAGGTGGATCCAAGGCCCGGGATTCCTCTCAGGCCCTGAATCACATTGGCCAAGATCTCCTGAAGAGATTGATGCTGTTTCTGTTGACGATCCTGAGGTGAAAAAAGATGTCTCTGTCTACAGTACAGTCATAAACAAAGACAAAGCTGCCACATGGAAACTCATTAATCACTTATCATCATGGTATGACCTCAAAGTAGCTGTGGCATGGATGCTGAAAGTTAAAAAGATGCTTCGATTGCGATGCCAAGAAAGAAAAAGCGCACAAAAGACACTTGGACAAGTTGATTACAAGCAGCAGCAAGGTAAATTTGCAGGTATTTCAGTTGATGACATGGTCCAAGCAGAGGAGGCAGTCATATGCTTTGTCCAAGGTCAGAGTTTTTCTGAAGAGATTGCTGCACTGAGAACGGGCACAGTGAAGAAAACCAGCCCATTGTACAGACTGGATCCAGTGTTGGTGAACAGAGTTCTGAGGATAGGTGGAAGGCTCAGCAAGTCTGCCTTACCCGAGGAACACCCAGCCATCCTTCCCAAGGACAGTCATGTTTCAAAACTGATCCTTTGTCCCATACACAAGCTGGACACAGTGGAAGAAATCACATGCTGTCCAGGTTGCGACGCAAATATTGGATTCTCTGTGCAAATTCTGCAGCAAGAACCGTTATCCGGAAATGTGTAATCTGTCGACGCAAACATGGAAAGGTGGGAGAACAGAAGATGGCTGATTTTCCCACAAACAGAATCTCTCCAGACCTACCTCCTTTCACGGATGTAGGAGTGGATTATTTTGGACCTATTGAGGTTAAGAGAGGAAGATCCACTGTGAAGAGGTATGGTGTAATATTTACATGCCTGACCTGCAGAGCTGTTCATCTTGAAATGGCTCACTCCCTGGACACAGACTCTTGCATTAGTGTCCTTCGGCGATTCATATGTAGAAGAGGACAAGTGCTAGAGATAACGTCAGATAATGGCACCAATTTCATCAGCTCTAATCGTGAGCTAAAAGAAGCCTTGAAGCAATTGAACCAAGACAAAATTCAAAGGGTAATGCTACAGGATGGTATAAAGTGGAAATTCGTCTCATTCGTCAAGTAAAGAGTGTCCTTCAATCCGTCTTGACACAGCAAACCATTGATGATGAAGCTCTGCAGACAGCCTTATGTGAGGTGGAAGCCATTCTCAATGATCGTACAATTACTTCAGTCTCAGATGACCCAAATTACCTTGAGCCTATTACACCAAACCATCTTATTCAGCTCAAGGGTAAACCAATCTTACCTCCAGGTCTGTTCACCCAAGAAGATTGGTATGCTCGGAGGAGATGGAGGCAAGTACAGTATCTCGCAAACCTCTTCTGGAAAAGATGGACATCTGAGTATCTTCCTATAATGCAGCAACGCCAAAAGTGGAACAGCATAAAAAGGAGTTTAAGCCCTGGAGACTTGGTACACATAGTGGCCAGCTCAGCTCCACGCAACTCATGGCTGATGGGACGAATCATTGACACCATGCCAGACTCCAGAGGTCTGGTTCATCGGGTTCGAGATAAAACAAAGAGCGGCGTATTGGAGAGACCTATCACCAAGCTTTGTTTGCTCCTGGAAGAAGCAACATCTTGACATTGGATCAGCGGACTCATCGACACCTACACATATACTGATTGACACCGATCATTGAACAATGCACACTCTCAAGAAGAGCAAGAAACGCATGGACTTTGAAAACCTGTAAAAAAGAATATATATATAAACTAGTTTTCATGGTAATTGCTGCTTATATTATATAGGCTCCAATTCTATTGATAATTGCCTTGCTTGGCAATTAGGGGCCGAGGTGTTGGAGATATTCTATTGTGTTCTTAGTGTATCTATCATTTGTTTACATTTTGTTTCTGCACCTCTGTAGTCATCTACCCCACCTAGTATACAAAGGCTGGTAGTGCATGTTGAGAGTGGGGGGCGGGGACTTTTGGAATCTCAGGTGGCTTAATGAGCAGGAAGAGAAGGCCTAGGCATGGTAAACATTTTTGGTGAAGGTGCCAGGTTATACATTTTTCTTTAAACCACATCAGTGTGAGAATTCAGTTATTTTTGAGTATTGGAATCTTTCTTTTGATGTTTTCTTTAGATGCTTAAGTTGCTTAAAATAAATCTATAGTTTAATTCATAATACCTTGGATCTCGTTTTGGATTTTTTGGAATATGCGTGTTAAAGACACTACCTGGTTGACCAACAAGAAGCCAATACAGTAGTAGTAGTAGTAGTAGTAGTAGTAGTAGTAGTAGTAGTAGTAGTAGTAGTAGTAGTAGTAGTAGTAGTAGTAGTAGTAGTAGTAGTAACCTAGTAGTGTCTCTAATAATCCAGTTCAGAGCTGGTCAAGTTTTCACTTCAAAATAACTATCACACATTACTATTGTGATTCTGGTTTCATTAAGATATTATTGCAGGAACTTCTGACATATGATTCCTGACACCATGGGTTGGGAAAGCCTTGCACACAGCAGATGGTCAAGGATGATGAAGCAGATTCCATATTCATATTCCAACATTTCCGATGACTGGGTGCATTTTAGAAACAAGGTTTTTTAAGTCATGATATTATGGTGTCCCCTTTTGAAACACTATCACCCAGCAGTGTTGGGCAAGTTACTTTTAAAAAGTAACTAGTTACAGTTACTAGTTACTTCTTCCAAAAAGTAACTAAATTACTTACTCAGTTACACATGATAAAAGTAACTAGTTACTTCAGAAAGTAAATATTGCGTTACTTTCAAGTAATTTTTTTACATAAACAACATACACAAATCTAAACTATTTTAATGTTGCTGTGGGACAAAGTGAGACTAGCCTCCAATCAAATGCCATGTATGTAGATATTATAATTACTATGTTTATATAGTGGATCATACAAATACAAACATAATATATGTTTTGGAACTTTTGATATGTATTGCCCCTCAACAGGCCACAACTGGGCAACATTAAAATATGCTTGTTAACACATCTGGCGCCAATAACGTCGTACAACGTGTTTCAAGGTCATGCTAATTCTGCCATTCCACGGCGTACAACGTTATTGAGATCATATTTCATTTTTTCGCCATGGTATTCAGAATTCCCTCACCCAGCGTCGGCTGATACAGTGGGAGCCTGCACAACTCTGCAACGCTTCAATACTGCCGACTGGTGGATGATCGGCGAGTTACAACCGGAAATGGATCTCTGGAGATCTCCGTGCATCTGGCTAATGCGTCCGGCACTCACATATTGTTGCGGGACTCTAGACACACATCCGTGTATATCGATCGCTGCCATAATCGCTATGATTTGGGCGTTTATTATTATTATTACAACCCGGAAATGGATCTTGTAGATTGCCGTCAAATAAGTGGGATATTTTTCCTCCAGTCTCATCGGCGAACGGTAAGAGGACGCTGATGTCATTTTCAGCGTGTTTGTTTATTATTATTAATGCAAACTGCTCTGATCAATATATCACCCATACTACATAAAGCATTTACTGACGATCACGGAATTATAAACGACCCCCCCCCCCCCCGTTCATCCGCGCATGCTAAGTCATAACGTTTAGGATCATGTACAGTTGAAATTTTTAATATAGCGTGTATCGGCAACAAACGGCAGTTGATAATCTATATATGCGTTTATGCCTATAACTCACGTTCTAGGAATTACTGCAGAAAACGATAAAAACATATTTATATTCTAGACGGTATAACGTTCCTACATCCTGAACGACAGATAATCGATGTTGAATGGGCCATAGTAATGTCAATTTAGCAATACAATTAAAAAAGTTATAGCCCTGCAAAGAAGGTAAACATCTCCATAGGCTTAGAGTGGTGGCAGAGAGTGGTATGAGACGGGCAAACTCCATGGCAGTTAATGTGTTAAGCACTAGACCAAAAATAAATAACAAATATATACTGATTGATTGAACATTTTAATTAACAGATTGCAGAATGGGTAGCTACAGTACAGTTCAATACACACAATTGTTAACACATTCCCGGCCAACCACGGACATGTCCGTGTTTCGGATCCAACGGTTGAGGGCCAACCACGGACATGTCCGTGGCAAGGTTGTTTTGGCTTTTATTCCATTGTAATATCCCACTCAATGTCACCCTGCGGCACTGCAGATTTACCCTACTCTTGGAATTCGGAAAAGTGCATTACCGGCCAGATCCTCGTAGGGGCGCTGTCTCGATAATGCAGTGTTCCCTGTGGCAGAACGGATGCATTTCTTTTTCATCATGCAGTGAATTTTCCTGCTAACCTGAAGCTATGCCTGTAGCATGTAGCTTGGAATACCTTTTGCGACGCCGAATTCAGTATGCAGTAAAGGAATATATCATCAACCAATGGACATATGGATCTACCAGATGGCAATCGATAACTGGGAAATCCTTTTTGCAGTCCAACCGGTCACAAGTAAGAGCTATTTGACGCCATTTACAACCTGGTCGGGCCTTGCTTTGATAGCCATCCACCCGGTCAGCGAATTAGGCTACTGAGGCTACTGAGGCCGTTATTGGTAATCAATAATCAGAAACGACGTCCCCCGCCCCCCCCCCCCTTTCATTCAGTCATGGTGGACCATGATACTGATCAAATGCATGGCCGAAACGCCATTCGATTTAACGTTATTAGCTTAGCGCCTTGTAACTCCCCTTCCAGGAAATACCCCAGAAAATGTTGCTATATAGTTCATATTCACGACGCTATAAAATGGGAACGTATTGATGAAGAAATTATTTGTATAAGGCATATTGAAGGGACGGTTTATAGTGTCAATTGACAATGATAATGGACAGATAGCAATTCTATAAAGTATAGATTTAGCTCTACAAACAGCCTCACGCACAATGAAAGTTTGTTTTGATTTGCTGGCCGTATAGAGTGGGATTAGACGGATCCAAATGGCCCCCAATGTGTTAAGGGCATGCAGATCAGAGAAAGACTTTTGTCTTGTTTACATCAGGGTCCCCCTTTTTCAATTCATGACATTTATGACATACACAACATACCGATATAAGAATCTAATCTAATCATCTAAACAAATCTAATCATGACATTTAAGACATGCATGACATACAGATATGTATATCTCTGAGCACCTGAAGACTGTGCTATTAAACCAGGAAGCGCAGCACTATGTCAGCAGAGTAGAGCCTCCACTACTACAGTGCCCTGCGCTGCAACACAACTAACACAAGAGTGAACAAAAAATGCTCATGGACCCGCGGTCTGTCGTTGACTGCTCGCTTGTGTTGTTCGTTGGATTAGTTTTGGATTATTTGGGCTCGCCAAACAAACTATCAAAACGTACATGGACCCGCGGTCTCACGTTGACTGAACTTGCTTGTGTTGTCGCTGTGTCAGACTCTGGAGGCACCCACCCACCTCTACCTCTGATTGGCTTACCATGACATTTTATTCAACCTCAGCCAATCGCGCGCTGCCCACTAACCAAGGAAGAACAGTATGCCTCTCGGCGCAGAGATCTGTCTGATGAAAATAACAGATTCAATCATAGTAACGCGCCGCATTTTTTGGCAGTAACGGTAACGGCGTTATTAAGATTGGACGAGTAATCGTTACTGATAACGGCGATCACTGTCACCCAGTAAAGGCATTTTCTGTGCTTCGCACTCTCAAACTACATTTTTAATAAACAGGCCCATATTGAGTTTCCCCCCAAGTTCAATTCTCATTTGATAAAAAAAAAAAAAATAGTATATCATGCTTTAATTTTAGCTTTGTTTGTAAGACAATCCCTCAAATGAGAATATGCATTATTTATATATTAAAAAAAACTGAGCATGTATAAAGTTGCATTCCGTATCTAATTCGGTAACCTACCTGTCATGGATTGATCTGACGGTCCTTCTCGACATGTTGATATCTGTGTGGATAGACCGGCCGAGAGAGAGGTATTGAAAGAGTAATGTCAGGGGTGGGGTGGGGTGGTGGAGTGGGTTCGGTTGGGGTCAACATTACTGCTGTTTCCTTGCAAACCAGCAGTTACTTCAGAACTGCCACATCACCTACAGACACACTGCAGTGTATCACTAGGACCTACTCCACATGTACTTGAAGGTTTATCAATTTCTATGTACAGTATGGTCATTGGTCACTGTTGTGATCACATTTGATCCTTAGACCTGTGAGAGGCTCCTGATCATTTTACCAACTGATAAAGGCGGCAGCTGCATACAAAAGAAAGGAAAAAAAAGAAAGAAAAAGTTGTCAACACAAAAAATATCACAGCACTGTATCGGTCAGAAATGTCATAAGCAAGAACCGCCGAAGCCTCTCAAATATAATCAGGCTTATCAAAACAACACCCATCTAGAAGGAAATCTCACACATGCAGTTTAACTGGGAGCAGCAGATGCCTACTGTAGATAGCGTTGTATCACACCCAAAAATAGACATTCTGGTGCTACTCTCATTACCACCTCAGTGCTGTCAAATACTACTGGATAATGAAATGTCACTTTTTATAAAAAGAAAAAAATTGTCAAACTGAATTCTGAGTTGAATGTTTTATTTATTTAGTTTGTTAGTTTTATAACGATTTCATGTTGTTTCAACTCATATTCATTGGAGATCTGAGGATATTTCTGATCGGGGCGTCCTGTGGCTTAGCTGTCTAGCGAGCTGCGCTGCCAATACCATGTATCTTGACGACAAGCTTTTTAATCCTTGGCTCATGCTGTGCTTCACACAACTGTCTCTGCTATTCTACTCTGTGTCAATCCTACTGTCTCCGGTTGGGAAGACTTAACTAAAATGTATGAGATTTGTTTGAATTCTGCTCCAAAACACATCTTACCGTCGACACAGACTCACAGTCCACTGTGAGCAAGTTTCATTGACTAGTGTAACAACAGTGCAGAAATATTACATTCTAACCTTTCACAGTGATTTAACCTAATCAGAGAAGGTTAAAGGGAATTTCATTGGAATAAGCACAACATTTATTTATTTATTATTATTCTACACAGTTGTCATTGCAGGACTGTGTTGACTAAGGACTGCGTAGATTCAACCAATTAAAAGTGCTTATTAAAACAAAAATTCCCTTTGAGTTTCTCTGATTGATTAGAAAGAAGAAGCTCACTGTGAACATTTAAAACTGAGTATTTCTATACTGCTGCTACACTGGTCAATGAAACTCACAGTGGACATTTAAAATGTGTAAAATTAGAATGTGAGTCATTGTGTTCACGTTAAGATGTGTTTTGGAGCAAAAAAAATTAAAAATTATGTGATCAAAAACCTTACACATTGTTGTAGCCTACTGCCCACCATATAGGACTGGATTTATAGCACTTATCCAAATCGCCTTACAACTTACAGTATGCCTCACTTTCACCCATTCACTTACACATTCACACGCTGACGGCAGAGGCAACCATGCAAGGTGCCAACCTGCTCATCGGGAGCAGTTAGGGGTTAACCTCTTAAGCCTGGAGCCCTATTTTCTGAAAATCCACCTAAAATACATACCTAAGTAAATGGAATATTGCTCCTGTTATGGTTTGTAACCGACCTCAAACGCAACGGCACAGACAGGAAGTTCAGAGTTAGCCAAATGCTAGGGCGTATTTATTTACAGAGTCAAAAGATGGATAAGGTACAGTAATCAAACAAACGGGGAGACTGCCTCCGGCAGAGTCATCAGCCGCTCTGCAGAATCCTCCTGGCGACAGCGGTGGGAATCTGGCATATGATGTTGTAGCGGCTCTGCAGATACTCCCAGCTCTTCCTCGAGGTGGGAAACGGAGAAAGAGAGAGGTATCAGTGTTCTCTCCAACACACAATTAGCAGAGTCAGTGCAAACAAAAGATGTCTTCAGTGCTTCTTCTATAACACACAAATCAGAATTATCCAGAGCAAACAAAATGATCTCTTCAGTGTTTCTTCAATAACACACAATCAGAACTATCCAGAGCAAACAAAATGATATCTTCTGTGTTTCTTCAATAACACACAATCCAAACTATCCAGAGCAAACAAAATGATATCTTCTGTGTTTCTTCAATAACACACAATCCAAATTATCCAGAGGGGTTTGGTTCCACTCACCCAAGCGCAACGCGTAACGGGTAACAAGGCGCAGCTCCAAACAGTTCTCCACAGAAAGGTCCTGGAGAGAATATAGACCAGGAAACAGCAACGGGAAAAAAGCAGGCAAAGCAGTAGTATTCCAGAACGACCCGACAACGATACAAGGACGGTCCTGGTATATAAAGCCCTCTGGGGCGCTGATTAGCACACACATCAGGTGCGTGATGGTAATTGATACTTAACCTAGAAGTGTGCGTTAGGCAACGGACCAATCATCACAGCACCCCAAGAAGCATGTGGCGGGGAAAGAACCAATCATCACAGCTCCACTTCTACAAGGTCCATTTGCATGTTATTGGTATCTAGGGACATCTATGGACCTCAGTGAATGTATTCCCAGTGTCAGAAATATTGTGTCTATTACTAGGCTTGCTTAAATTGTGATGAAACAAAGGAGAATATGAATTATGATTTTTCTTTGCATCTTTGACAGTGAATAACACCATGCAAAAAATGACCAGACATGAAAAACTGCCACTGAGCTTGTTTAGTACCTTCATCTTGAGATTGCGTGTAATCTAAGGAAATGAATAAAGGGAAGATGATTAAACAAAATGTTTTTTAGATACAGTAAATCAAATCAAATCAAATTTATTTATAGGGCCCGACAACACACGTTAATGTCCCCATGGGCCGTACAGATCTTCTTTAAACAAGTCAAGAAGAAAACATAACAATAAGTCAAGAACAGAACAAGAACACCATAAGGTGCAAACATTTTTAGATGGATGCAAATAAATGAAAGAATGCAAGCACTCCCAGACATACCCCACGCGAAGGTAAGGAAAAACTCACTAAAACCTAACAATAGGGAAAAAAGCTCCACAGGCAGTGTGGAAGAGAGAAACCTTAGAAGGGCCATTCAAGGGGGGATCTCCCTTCTTAGATGTTGGTGATAGTAGTGTTGCAGACGGACAGTTGGTAAGCATGCACTCATGTGTGTAGTGGAACACAGATGAGTGCATGCAATAGCAACTGTACATTTTGAAAAATTAAAGATAGAGCTAATAGCGATAGCAACTGAACATTTTGAAAGATTAAAGATAGAGCTGATAGCAATCTATTTGAGGCACAGGGGCGGCGCAAAGAGGGTCACGTCCTCCCCGTCTTAGTCAAGGGACATTTAACACTCCGGTCGTTGCTCAGGGACAGCCGGAGACAGGGAGATAGGGGGCGGCGCAGAGAGGGTCACGAACTCCCCGACATCATCGCGGGACATCCGGCACTCCGGTCACCACTACGAGACCTCCGGAGACAGGGGGGCACGCAGAGGGGGTTGCAACCTCCCGGCCTTCGTCACGGGACGTCCAACACTCCGGTCAACACTCCAGGACAGCAACTCATAGGGAGACAGGGAGACGGGACAGGCGTTAGACAGCTCATGAGATTGTAGTAGGCGGACATAGCAATAGATACAAGTGGTAGGCATATATGTGAATGGAGTAGATATATGAAGTAGGCGTATTATGTGAATAGAAATGGAAGTACTTAACCCAGCAATGAAACCGCATTGACTGTTAATCTGTTAACAGTCTGTTAATACTGTTAATCAGTTGACAGGACCACGGACAGACGGCGGTGAATAACTGATCCAAGGCCTCGGAGGTGCATGTAGAGCAGTCACTACAATCTTGGCCAAGACCCCGAGGCATCCATCACCTTAGTCAGCGCCAGGAGACGGGCACTCAGAGAGTACTGAATTCTCCCGTCAGGACCAATGCTATTTGAAATATTATTATAGAATATAGAATAGCAGGCTTATAAATGACCTTATTATAACCAATTCGCACATTTATGGATTGTGCCAAATCTTATCTTTCAAATGCCTGAGTTGAATTTGGGTTTAGTATCACCAGGCGTGCATAAGAACAGATAATGAAATCTACTGTATTTACAGTAGGTTTCTTATTCTGGCCAGAGTGATGCCATTTTAAAACTGATTTCAAATCTGATTGTTGCTCAATGCAAAAAATAGGGGACATAAACGAACTGCGCTTCAATATATGCCAATAACGTTATGTTTTGTGGTATATTATCCAGAGTAATAAGAGATGTAAAAAAAAATCATACAGAATCCATTTGCTTTTTTTGACCTAGAGGCCTCTGGGTAGGGTGTTTCTGAAAAACGCTCATTGAAAGCTCTCGATGTCCTCTTCAAAATGGCAATTACAGACGAATATTTTTTCAAAATGGCCGACTTTCACGATAAAAACAACAGAAAAACGAAAACTAAAATCTATCTAATAACACTTAACCTATTGGTAAACTAACGTATTGATGATAATATACATTATAACTGATGTCGTGACATGGTTATGATGTTTATACTTGAATATGTCTGAAAAAATAACAATAATTTTGTCAGACAGTCTGCAGAGGTTGATTTATGACGTGATGACATTTGTGGTCCGCCCCCGGACCGCACGGGCGGAAGAGTTTAAGAAGGACAAGGACCCAAACGACTGTGGTAGCTACAGGCTGTTAAGTCTCCTCGCTGCCGACCTCAAAATATTTTCCAAAGTCCTGGCCCGTCGTCTACAAAAATATATGATGGTGCTAGTACACTGTGATCAAACCGGCTTTATTCAGGGACGCTTAGCCACGGATAACCTCAGAAGATTGTTACATGTCATTGACACTAGTAAGAACACTATAACTCCAGCCACAGTCCATCTTTGGACGCCATGAAGGCCTTCAATAGACTGAAATGGTCATATATATGGACGGTAGGGGAGAACGGGGGACGTTGTTACACTTTTTACTCTAGTGTGAATTGCTCATCATCAAAACATCTTTTAATAGTCATTCCTACATTAAATTGAAGCTTAAGATGTTGGCTTGAAATGTGTATCCCTCTCATTTTCCAATGTATTGTAACAAAGAGTTAATCACCTATCAAAGACACTCTGACACATTGTGACAACCAACCCCATCATGGTGATGGTTGTCACACACTATGGGGTTGGTTGTCACTATGTGTTTTAATGGGAAAAAATCTTAAAAAGAAGACAAGGCAGAACTAAATTTGAAAGTTTAATTGCATTGACAAGTTGACAAATACATAACTTAATGCATCTTAACATGAACATAAACAGGAACACATCTTTAGGCCATCCTATATATAAAAAAATAAATAAGAACACTCATTCACTTGATTCAATTGATGCCAAATGTAGGGTCTGGGTACTCCATGTTGTAGTGTAGTGTACGACTACAACTCCCAATGTTATTGTGTCACGTGTCTTGCGTATGATTGGTTACTGTTCCGTTAACCAGAGGCGGCCACGGAGCGCTCTGGGTCAGTGTGAGGCAGCCGCCAGAGGGACTGCCTGCGGTTCTACTGTTTACCTGTATTATACTAACTGTGAATAAAGCACAACTGACCACTACCACAGTCTCTTCTATTAAGATACAACAGTGGCGACGAGGATAAAGGAAAACACACGTTTGTGTCCACCTCGGAAATAGAGGTTTTAGCCGAAGAAAGTGTATAGTCAAGCTAGCTTCCACGTTTTTTTTCTTGGAACTCGTGGCTGGCAAGTGCAAAAAGGAATGGCGCTGTACAGTCTAGAAACGGGACTGGTGTTTGATGAGACGATAGAGACATTTGAAGCCTATGAAGAGAGACTTCAGCAGTTTTTCATCGCAAACAACATCGCGGCAGGCCGGCAAAAGGCTGTGTTCCTCTCCGTGGTAGGAGCTAAAACGTTTACATTGCTCAAGGATTTGGTGGCGCCAGACAGGCCAGGCAACGTGGACTTGAAAGACTTGTTAACGGCAGTGAGAGCCTATTTCTCACCGAAGAAGAATGTGCTAGCAGAGAGGTATACGTTCAGAAATCGCAAACAGCTTTCTGGTGAGTCGCTCACGGAATATGTGGCGGCATTGAAGGGATTGGCTTCTCGTGTGTTTTTTGGAACATCAATTGAAGAGCAGCTTCGCGACCAGTTTATCTGCGGTATCACAAGTAACAACGTGCGCAGTAAGCTGCTGAATGCAGCTTGTGACGGGGTCCTAGCGTGGACCAAGACGCTGGAGATCACCAACAACTACGAATGCACAGTGGTCAGCATGAAAAGGTTTGCGCCAGAGCCGCAGTTCAGAACCGACAGAGTGGAGATGACAGGAAGACAACGTGAAGACGCCACGGGTGGACAGCGACCACCGAGAGCAGAAACAGAGCAGAAGAGTGGCAATGCGTCGGAATGTTACCGCTGCAACGGAAGAGGGCATTCGGCGGGGGATTGTCGCTACAAGGACTTCCAGTGTCGGATTTTGCAAGACAACGGGGCATCTGGAGAGGGCTTGCAGGAAGAGGGGCCAATTCAACGGACCAGATCAGCGAGGGAGAGCAACGCGCGCGGCCCAGCACAGAGGCGGGCGAGGAGGAGGAGTCAACATGATCACAGAGACTGAACAGGCAGAGTACGGCTCCGGTTCAGAGGAACAGACTCACATGGGACTGTATACAGTCCGACCTAATATGGATTGTGAGTATGAGAAACCATACAATGTGTTTGTGAAATGTAATGATCAGAAAATATGTATGGAAGTGGACACAGGTGCCGCGTTGTCAGTCATATCAGAGAGTATGTACCATGCCAAGTTCAAAAATTTAACATTACTTCCATGTATGACTAAGTTGAAAACGTACACAGATGAGCCATTAGAGCTAATGGGGAAGATAATGGTCAGAGTTGAGAGTGGGGAACAGAAGTTGCAGTTACCCTTAGTGGTAGCCAGGGGGCGGGGTCCTGCACTCATGGGTCGTAATTGGATAAGACCATTAAACCTAGACTGGTCTAAGGTCAACACGATAGGGGATCCGGTAGAGTCCCTGTGTCAGACATATACGCAGGTATTTGGCAATGGTTCGGGTAAAGTGACAGGGGTTAAGGCTAAAATGTATGTGTCCCCACATGCAAAACCTAGGTTTTGCAAAGCCAGGTCTGTTCCCTATGCTTTGAGGGAAGCCGTAAACAAACAGCTAGATGACTTGGAGAAGCAAGGGGTTATTTCTCCAGTGCCACACAGTGAGTGGGCAGCACTCATAGTGAATATACCAAAAAGAGACAACACAGTTCGCATATGTGGGGACTACAAAGAAACAGTAAATCCATTTCTGGATGTAGATCAATATCCTCTTCCCAGAACACAAGACCTATTTGCCAAGTTAGCAGGAGGGAAACATTTTACAAAGCTAGATTTGACACAGGCATATCAGCAGATGGAGTTAGAGGAGGAGAGCAAGCAATACTTAACAATCAACACACCAAAAGGGTTGTACAGATACAATCGCTTGCCAAATGGGGTAGCCAGCGCTCCAGCCATATTTCAATGAACAATGGATCAAGTGCTGCAGGGGTTAGATGGTGTAGTCTGTTTTCTAGACGACATATTGGTGACAGGCAATGACACAGACAGTCATATGAAAAACCTAGAAAGTGTACTGCAGAGGTTGGATCAATATGGGCTGAGAGTAAACAAGGGAAAGTGTGCTTTCTTTCAGGACAGTGTATGCTATTTGGGCCATCGCATAGATGCACAGGGGTTACACCCCCTTCAGGAGAAAACAGAGGCCATCGAAAAGGCCCCTGTGCCCAAAAACACCACAGAGTTGAGGGTGTTTCTGTCTTTGTTAACCTACTATGGAAAATTCATGCCTTCTTTATCTACTCAGATAAAACCTATGACAGAACTACTACAGAAAGGACAAGAGGCTTTTGAGAGAACCAATAAGATGCTGACAGCAGCACCAGTGCTAGCGCACTTTGACCCCCAGTTACCAGTGATAATGGCCTGTGACGCTTCCCCATACGGGATAGGGGCGGTGATATCACACAAGCTACCAGATGGCAGTGAGCAGCCAATAGCATATGCAGGGAGCGAAATTAACTTTTTGACTCACCGGCCAGTGGCGGGTAGATGGGAAGAATCTACCCGCCAAGCATATTTCTTACCCGCCAACTTTTTTTTGATACACATTTTTTTTATTATTATTTTATATAGATATTTTTTTTTAATAAAATATATATATTATATAATCATACTTGTGATTGTGTTATCTGCGAGACATCGCCAACTCGCTGTCTGCAAACAGCTCCACTGTCTGTGTGTATACTCGAGTGGCCTCCAGCTCCAGCAAGGATTCTCCGGGGGTGCAGCTGGACCCTAAACGCTACATTCAGCATGCAAAATAATTCTCCGGCGCTGCACCTGGACCCTAGTCAGCAGCCCTCACTCATGCGATGTAAACCAGGGACTCGAATACGCATGTTGTTGTTGTAGGATGCCAAGAGCTATCTGTAGCTACTGCTGGATGGCGTTGGGACAACGCCTCAGTGAACTATTTAGTTTACTGCGACATTTCGTAGTGACTAGTTACCTAGCCAACGGAGGTATTATGCACTGGACTATTGCTGGAGGATTTGTTGATGTCGGGAGCTATCCGTAGCTAGCCGGCTGGATAACGTTACACAATGCCTCGTGTATTAAAGTGAATAGTTGACTGGGTCATTTTGTAACGGTAGCTAACGTTATCTCACGAAGGTCCCACACTGACTAGACTAACGTCACGGTGAGGCAATAGCCTCTGTTTACATGCAGGCATTAGCAGCAGCAGCAGTGCTAACTAACGTCACAGTGACACGGAGGCAATAGCCTCTGTTTACATGCAGGCATACAGAAACAGGTGGGGAGGGGCTAGCAGCAGTGCGCGGTGCACGCTTCATGTCGGCTGAGACAGCGAGTGAGAACTCCGCTAAAGAATTGGATCATGATTTTCGGTTTTCACATGACTATTTGATAGCCCGTCACACGGCGCTCAGATGTCTCAGTGGGAGGTGCCAAACGTAAAAACTGAGCGCAAATGGCGGGTGGCGCTCTCTAGTTTCGGTCCCTGAGCATATGCCTCACGGACCCTGTCCAAGGCAGAGGTAAATTATGCGCAAATAGAGAAGGAGGCTCTCAGTATAATTTTTTTTTTTTTAAACTTTGACCAGTCAGCTGGTTCTTTTTTAGCTTTTATCGCTTTTTCTTCGCATTCATACTTGGTCAAGTTCGACCGACAGAAGCAGGCTGAAAGGGTTCAGATGGGGGAAAAGACACTCTGGGAAAGGCACGGCTGCCGTCCGGGATTCGAACGCGCTCAGCCCCAGATCCGCGCGAGCGCGGTTGTCCACGGCGCTGAAATAGCACTCGCGGTACGTGGTGAGCTACTGGAGCTCCCCCTCAGTATCATTTTTGGAGTACAAAAGTTCCATGAGTATTTGTATGGTCGAAAATGTCCCCTCTGTACAGACCATCAGCCACTGGTCAAGATCTTAGGACCTAAGACATGTGTTCCCACATTAGCAGCAGCAAGACTGCAGAGATGGGCCCTAATTCTAGCAGCCTACCAGTATGATATTCAGTATAAGGCCGCTCTGACACATGGAAATTCGGATGCATTATCTAGGTTACCGATGGAGGCAGAGGCACAAGAGTGTAGCCCGGACTTCAGAGTCTCGTTCTTAGATGAGATCCCTATCTCTGCTAGAGAGATCGCAGAGCACACCAAGAGTGATGCAGTAATGAGAACAGTGAAAGATTTCACACAGAAAGGGTGGCCTAAGCATGTCACAGAGGAGGAACTAAAACCATACTGGGTAATACGTACAGAACTGTCTGTAGAGAGTGATTGTGTGATGTGGGGTTTTAGAGTGGTCATTCCTCCCGTACTGAGGTCACAAATGTTAAAAGAGTTACATGACAATCACCTGGGTATAGTGAGAATGAAGACCAGAGCACGTAGCCATTTTTGGTGGCCAAACCTAGACAGAGACATTGAAAACCTGGTGGCCACATGTAACCCTTGTCAACTGACTAGAAACACACCACCGACGGCTCCGGTGCATGCATGGACTGCTGCAGTGAGACCGTGGCAGAGGGTCCACGTGGATTTTGCAGACAAAGGCAAACATAAGTTCATGGTGTTAACAGACAGTTTCTCTAAGTGGCCGGAAGTGTCATTGATGATGACAACGACAGCGGAGAAAACAGTGGAGGTTTTGAGGGGGTTCTTCACAACATATGGAATGCCAGAGGAACTGGTGTCAGACAATGGCCCCCCATTTCAGTAACGGACATTTCAGGACTTTCTCAGGAACAATGGGGTGAAACACACACGGTCGCCGCCGAGGCACCCTGCCTCTAATGGGGCTGCAGAGCTCCTGGTGCAGAATCTGAAAAAGGTGCTGGAAAAAGCAAAGAGTCAGAGTATCACAACGCAGCACTCTGTTCAAGACTTTTTGTTTTGTTACAGGAGCACCCCCCATTGTGTGACGGGTAAAACACCGGCAGAACTGTTCTTGGGACGGAAACTGAGAACGAGACTGTCGCTGATACAGCCCAGCGGTGCAGAGACGGGACAACATAGCACACAGCGGAGCCCGGAGGGACCGCAGAAGAGGGTCCGATCATTCCAACCTCACCAGCGGGTGTTGGTGAAAAACTATGGGGGAGGGGAAGGAGAAAAGTGGGTTCATGGGAGGATTGTGAGGCCATTAGGCCCAGTTACATACATGGTTGAGGTTCAGAACAAATTATGTAAAAGACATGTGAATCAAATGGTGTCAACTAAGTTACCACAGCCTGAAACGGAAGAGCGAGAAATACTAGGGCCTGTTGGTCCTCAGGTCATGGGAAGTAGTAGACCAAAACGAAATGCAAAACACCGAGACAGATTAGATCTGTAATCTCAGGAATCAGGGTAGGGGAGGAGTGTAGTGTAGTGTAGGACTACAACTCCCAATGTTATTGTGTCACGTGTCTTGCGTATGATTGGTTACTGTTCCGTTAACCAGAGGCGCCTAGGAGCGCTCTGGGTCAGTGTGAGGCAGCCGCCAGAGGGACTGCCTGCGGTTCTACTGTTTACCTGTATTATACTAACTGTGAATAAAGCACAACTGAGCACTACCACTGTCTCTTCTATTAAGATACAACACATGTGACGACCAACCCCAACTGGAATGTCTTGATAGCATCAAGGCTAACAGCCATCTAACAACTAGTTAGCTAGCTAACAACAATCTAAACTATAGCTATCCCTTCACACTTTTTAAGGGTAATAATTGTTTCATTATAAACCAATTGTGTAAAAGCCTAGAAGAAAAAATACTGAGGAGTGGAATATTTACAAATGGACATGAAAAACACAAAAAGTCCTCTCACCTCAAGTTCAGCTGTTTCACTCCAACGATGGCAATGTAGGTGAACTCTGACCCAAATTCTGGACATTTAAATACCAAAATATTGGAGACAGGACCCTCTGGTGGTGAAATATAATGAATGTGACAACCTACCCGTGTGACAACGTCCCCCGTTCTCCCCTACTGGAGGCTATGGGACTGGGAGGAAATGTATTCATATTATAACACTATGATCGCCGGAGACGAGTTAAGACGTCATTCCTAGCCATGCTCATTCTGCCGAAGACGCCGTAACTCGTCTTTGATGTCAATATTTCAAAAATCTGTCATCGAAATCATATTTCCTTTCCGGAGCCATGAGATGTACTGGTGAGCTCCACTCAACTGTCTAACGGTTCAAGAGCGCCATCTGGTGGCCGATCGGCAGATCGGCCAAGAGGGAGGGGCGCGCCAAACAGGAAGTGCTCATCCATATGTGCTCCGGGCACTCGCGATCGGTAGCCGGACTCCATCTCAACACACTGGATGATCAATCGCTCGCCCTAACTCAATAAACAACGTTATTTGGACGTATATAGTATTATACAACCTGGAAATGGTTCATCAGGATCAACATCCCATAATTGAAAACGGTCTACTCCACGCTGATCGTCCAACGGCGTGAGGAACATACGGTAAGATTCAGCGTTATTTTCTAACGTATTCCATATAAACTGCTATGATGAACATATGACCCACTCTGAATGAATCATCTAACGCTGCCCACGGAATTATAAACGATCCCCCGACCATCCGGTCATCATCAGATCATACGTAGATCATTCTAGACGTACGTCCAGTTGACATTTTTCATCTCGCACAGATTCCTACCAAACTGTATTTGATCATCAATATAATGCATTTAGGGCTATAAATCACGTTCTGAAGAAAGCTGCAGAAAACGATAAAAACATACTTATACTTTAGACCATATTTTAGTATGAATATGTGAATGAAAAAGTTTAACGTTGCTACACCCTGAACAATACATATAGGACATTGAATGGGCCATAATAATGGCAATGTAGCAATATAATTTAAAAAGTTATAGCCCTGCAAAGAAGGGGAACTTCTCCATAGACAAATAGAGCTGGCGAGGGATGGTAAATTATAAATTTAACCCATGGCGATTAAAGTGTTAAAGTGCTTTACGCTACCCCATCTGCAATGATAATGACTGGCAAAATATGCTCCTCTCTCTTCCCAGTCTAGTCTAGATCTTCTCTAGGCAGGGTTGTCCTTTGAGTCCTGGACTTTTTGCGCTTTCCTTGGAACCATTAGCTCAATTTATAAGACAAACAGAAGAAAGTGTCCCTATAACAATCAAAGATACTCCACACAAAATAGCTCTTTATGCGTACGATTTATTGATTTTTATGCAGGACCCCTCCCATTCGGCCACAAACTTATCTTAGGATAATTGACGAATTTGGTCAACTCTCAGGTTTCATAATCAATTGGCCCAAGTCTGCTTGTCTATCCCTTAATGGATTGGCTAGAGCTGTGGACCTACCGGCGGACATCCACATAGTTGAACATTTTAAATACCTCAGTATCAAGTGTATTTAGTCAGACAGTTAGACACAATTATAAAGGCACATACAACAAAATACTTCAGGATCTCAATAGATGGTCGAGTCTCCCCAATTTGCTACAAGCCCGAGCATCCATAATAACGTACTGCTCAGAATCACCAATCGCCTATTGGTGCGAGAAACATGCTACAATATCTAAGTTAATTTGGAACAACAAGCGACCGCAAATCAAAAGAACCACCACTCAACGACGGGGGTCTAGCAATCCCTGATTTTAAATTATATTTCTGGTCCTTCTCACTGAGACCCCTGATAAACTGGTTTGATCCCGAAATTGCTGTGTTGTGGCGTGCTTTAGAGGAAGCAGCAGTATATCCACAAAGATTACAAGATATAATATACTCAAACATCCCAATTACAAAATGTTAATTACAATTTGGTCCCATCATCTCCCATGTGATTCAAACATGGCGTACCGCACATAGGTATTGCACTATCAAGTGCCCATGGCACCTCAGCTCTCCAATATTTCATAACCAATAATTACCTGTTGGGCATAAAACCATTAACAACCCTCAGTGGGAAAGGAAAGGAGTCCACACTGTTTATGATAAAACCACGCGTTTCAAGACCTAAGAGATTTGTATGACCATCCCGGTGCATCCTTTTACTTTTATTTACAGCTAAGGGCGGCGCTCAATGCGCAGGGGGTTACGTGGGCTCACACGCTGCATCCACACCCTTTTTTTAAGCTCATCAGAGACAGAAAAACCTCAAGGGGTTTTGTTTCAGATTTCTATACACTCTTACTCAAATCCACATACAAAAATCATTAGATATAGTTTGGCGAGAGGACATCCCATAATTGGACCCTGAGTTTGATTGGGATGATGTCTGGACTAATGTCACATTGGCTTCCCATAACCCTAATCACCAACAAATACATTTTAATTATATTCATAGGATGTATCTCACACCTAGGAAGCTGTGTGCTATGGGTTTGGTGGCTGACTCTCTGTGCACTCTGAGGGCCACTGGCACTTATATGCACATGTTCTGGGAATGTCCACCGGTGGCTAGTTTTTGGAAATCCATAACTAAACTTTTGGACATATGTAACCTGCCAATTCCACTTTCTGCAACAACACTAATCCTAAATGACATCTCCCTACTACCAGCCTCCATACTACAAAAAAGACTCATTGTAGCGGGAGTTGCAGCAGCCAAAAAATAGCCATGAGATGGAAACAACCCGAAAAACGTACAACGATCAATTGGGCTTTGACACTCTTGGATGTAATTTATATGGAGAGCGGGGTTGAGCGGTTGGTCCTGAGGGGTCTTGGGGAGGGGGGGTGGGAGTGGGTGAAGAACCGTCTTTTGTAATGTCTGTGGCAACTTAATTTTATTTTATATTCTGTTTTTATCATTTTTATTATTGCTATTTATTGTCATTATTGTTATTATTACTGCTGTTATTGTCCTGTGAAGTCTTGTTTATTATTTTTGTTTATTACTATTACTGTATTGTGTTTTGTCTTGTTTCTTGTGAAAGAAAAGATTTTTTTTTAAAAGGTGATCACCAAAAGAAAAATATATACTATTTATCTTGCACTTGTCCTAATAAACTAACCTACACTGTAACACGCAACACTTTGATAAACATTGTTACTCAGCTGATAGAGTTCTACCCTTCTTGTTGTCTTGTCGTACAGAACTTGTAAGTCGCTTTGGATAAAAGCGTCAGCTAAATGACTAAATGTAAATGTAATGTATCTTTTTGAATTTATAAAAAAAAGAAATTATATAATTTTGTGTCTAAAATATATATATATATAATTTTAGAGATAAAAAAAAAGTGGCTGCTGAAGCAAGAATGAGCTTAGTTTCAAAATGGTTGCACTGTGAGGAAAATAAAAAAAACTACAGTAAATTACAGTAGATATCATTATCTGTTATTATTATTATGCACGCCTGGTGATACTAAATCCAAATTGAACTCGGGCATTTGAAAGATACTATATGTATGTATATATATATAAATGTGCGAATTGGCTATAATAAGGTAATGTATAAGCATATATTCTATATTCTATAATAATATTTCAAATTGCATTGGTCCGGATGGGAGAATTCAGTACTGTATCTACAGAACATTCATCTTCCCTTTATTCATTTCCTTAGATTTTTTCTACACATGATCTCAAGAAGGTACTGAACGAGGTCAGTGGCAGTTCTTTAAGTTTGGTCATTATTATCATGGTGTTATTCACTGTCAAAGATGCAAAGATCATCATAATTCATATTTTCCTATGTTTCATCACAATTTAAGCAAGCCTAGTAATAGACACAATATTTCTGACACTGTGAATACATTCACTGAGGTCCATAGATGTACCTAGATACCAAGAATATGCAAATAGCCCCTGTAGAAGTGGAGCAATATTCCATTTACCTAGGTATACATTTTATGCGGATTTTCACCAGGGGTGGAACAGGTTAACCCCAGTAAACACACCATGCTTATAATGCAATGCTGGCCTCCTTGATCATTTACAGTTGAGGTTGACAGACTCTCAACCATGGAAAATGCCTCAGGCTTAGAGCTGTGCATTTGTTGCAATAATGCTAAGCGATTGCTACATTGAAGATGCTAGTTGTGTTTCTGCCAATATACATTCATATACTATACTGTAGCACAAACTAAAGGCTAGCCACTGTAAGTGTGTGTTGTCGATGTTAATTTACATACACTTTTCTTACACTCCAGAGATCCTTCGAGCCCGTAGCCCTAAACCGGATAGGGTCTTTCCTTTCATGTCAAACACATTGCAATATGTATGATATTGATATTTTTAAAAGCGGATTTACATTTTTATGTGCAATGATTCACGTGAGCTTCCTGCACAAGACATGGCTAAAAGGTTTGATTCTGCTGACGTGCATTTTTATCAGGTTCTCAGAATCAGGGTAGGACTACATAGGAGTTGATGGATCCATATTCCAGGATTCGGGGTTAATTGCGAGTATATAAAGTAAAACAAAAATTATGTCTTTATTTCTTTTCTTTTTCTTCTTTTACAAATTACGTATATAAAAAAAGAAAAAAAATGCTAATTAGGTAAAATTACATTCCACTGTCAAACATCTCTACCCAAAGAGGTAGTGAATAAAATGGTGCTAGTTATTCCAATTGAATTTTCCCTTAAAAGAGGGTTGTCATACAGAATATGGGATCAATGATATAGATCGTTGGGGCGGTTGGGTGGCGCAGCGGACATTGCGCTCGTCACCAACGCAAGAGACACCGGGTTCGACTCTGGCTGTCGGCGTTGCCTCCGGCTTGGGCCAGCCGTCATAGTAACTCAATTGGCAGAGTTAGAGGGTGGAAGTCGATGGGTGGTAATCTGGACGTCGTGGACAGCGACTCCTACAGGTCGGTTGGGGATGCCTGCACAGCAGAGACAGGAAATGGCGGGGGTACTGTGAGCCTCCCACACGTTACACCTCGCCAATGAGAGTCCGCGCTGGCAGGTGAAAAGATGTGACAGGCTGCCTCCTCGTGTACCGGAGGGGACACGTGATGCAAGGCTTCTATCCTCCCTACAACTGGCCAGTGGGGGGCATATGCGAGCAACGTTCAAGACAGGGGAGGGGAGAATTGGCACGATGGAATTGGGATGGGAGACAAATAGAAAAAGAGGAGAAAAAAAATGATATAGATCGTTTTATTGGTCCTCGGGAGCAAATTATTTTCCACAGTAGATGCGTAACATAACACAACAAATAAGACATGGACTATGCCTTTATACACAGGTCACACAGCAGAGACAAATACATGGACTGACACTCTATATACACAGACTGTAACTTAAAAGGTTACTTGTTTAAAGCTTGAATGGCTGTGGGAACTTCCTGCACATGGGTAGTCTATGCTTATGGCCAGAGGGAAGGGGGGTAAAGTGCTCGTAGAGTGTGTGGTCTGGGTCATGAATGATTATGAGTGCTTTGCGGGTCAGGGATGAGGTGACACAATCAGATAAATTGCTGTGGGAATAACAATGAGTTTGCTGGCTAAGGTAGTTATCTTCAAGAATGTATTCTTATTGGTGACTCTAAGCATTATGGAAAAATGCTTGAAAAAATATACTTGAAAATTGTGTTGAAGAAAAGGAGCTGTTTCGGTCAGGCAGGTGAGACTGCAGTCCTTTGTTTTCCGCTGGAAGGAGATCCTTCCAACGCGCACAGCTTTTTATCCTGGGATCGTATGTTAGCCAGCAGAACACTATGATTTGAACTCCAGTTAATTTTCCTATCCTTTTCTGGTGTTTTTTTTCCCCACTTGCACGGTGGTGGGCCTTCAGTCTGTTCCAGATGAACAGGGGGTCTTTGTGAAGAGACTCATGTTTGGGGGAACTGGTTGTCAAATCACTATCAATGTGTCTCTATCAAATTGCAGGCAGCTGAAAATGCAGAAAAACACTCAAAATGGTAAAATGCTGCAAGGTCCTCGAGGAACACAAAACAAGGCGACTGTGTATGGTGCCATCTTGGATCACAGTATAGTGCAACTTGCCTCTGTTTTTCTCCTCTGATAGGGCATAGGAGCCAAGAGAAGCAGCCAGGATTCTCCCCATTCATCTCAGAATTGGTAGAGACATCCTCCATCTCCTGCGGATTTCACCTTATTCAGCCATATTTCTTCCTCTTTTTCTCTGGTTTCACAGATGAGGTCGCCTTTCACTCTGGAGTCAACAGGTCCTGCAGGTTCCTGGACTAGACCAGTTGGGACCTTGTCCACAGCTTTGACCTGCTGCTGGAAAGACAGAGGCTGTATCTCCTGGCTCAGGCTGGATGGAGTCTGGATCTCCTTGGTCTCATGGAGCGAGCTGATAGGAGCTGTGATGTCGACAGTATCAGACTCCTGGGGAAGGTGTAGAGCTGAGACGTCCTGCATCACTGGGGTGAATGGTGTCTCGGTCTCACTGTCACTCAGGGTACTGCCAAAGTAAAGTGCCCTTAGCCTTAATACACATGCACATGCCACACACACACACACATGCAACCGCACGTGCACGCACATGCACACACAAGCACACACACACACACACACACACACACACACACACACACACACACACACACACACACACACACACACACACACACACACACACACACACACACACACACAGTGTTGGCTGCATGTTTGAAAGGTCAGCAATGGGGGGGCGTTCAAAGTTCACTTGCGAGCAACGTGTGCCAGATTGGGCAGCGCATGGGATATGGGACGGTGAGATAACCCTCTCATTTTAACACAATGGTTGAGGTGAGCACAACACATTACTTCCATGGAAAGGTGAATGTCACAGAACTGTCCGACCAGACATATTGCAATGTGAGGGTTGGTGATCGTAATTGTCATGCATTTGTGCCGCCTCTAAATAACATATAGTAAAAGAAGCACTGCAGCATTCGTAATAATAAGCTAACAGAAGTAGGCTACTGTAACTCCACCAGGCTAACAGAGAAAGATGGACCAAAAACCTACCAGTCTTCAGCCAAAGCAACATGCCATGATTTCTGAACATATGAGTCACACTGGTTTAGGGCTCCCAGTGGGAAGTATGAACAGAAATTAGCCAGTCCCGTCATGATTAAATGCTATATTTTCTCCATCTCACTCATTTGTTTCTCTCCCTTTATCTGTCCCACTCCTCTGTTTCTAAACTTTCTCCATCTCACTCCTCTGTTTCTCAACTTTCTCTGTCTCACTCCTCTGTTTCTCACATTTCTCTGTCTCACTCCTCTGTTTCTCAACTTTCTCTGGCGCAGTTGTCTGTATATCTCCCTTTGTTTTCTCTACCTGTATTGCTATCTTTCTTTTTCTTTCTACCGTTTTTTTCTTTGTAACTTGCCTCAAACTCTCTCATCTGTCTGCACTGTAGAATCGCAATGTTTACTGCCTGGAATGCACAGACTTGATTGGCTGAGTAGTATCATGTGGGATGGCTTAACTCACATGCAATTTGTCTGTGCGTTTCCTCATCCGCTACACCACTACCATAAAGACTACGAAATCTGCGCCGGTTACAATAGAAGCGCTTTTAAACCATAACCTTCTGTTTTGGCTGTAGGTCCGGGTCCTTTTAAGAGACGGCTTCTGGGTCCGGACTCGGACCACGGTCCGCCTGTTAGTGACCTATGCTGTAGGGCTTCGCTACTGTGTTATCCGCATTACTGTGTTATCCGCATTTCTACATCCAGTGTAAGCATCCTCTTTACCAAGCCCACAAACATCCTTGTATCACCAATCTCCTCCTGGCGCCCGAGTCGATAGTACTGAATTTGGAAGCAATGAGCAAGATCCAACAATGAAGGAAGTGATTTTGATCTTGATGTAAAGTTTGAATAAGACAGTTACCTCCACCAGGTCATTCAGGGAGCTCTTCTGTTTTTAGTTTTTTTTAAGAATTGTATATAAACCACATGTATTATCAGACATTCGTTGTTTAACTAGTGGTTGGTAGAACTCAGGGGCATTGACCCCACCATCCACCAGGCAGTGAGGAAAGGCACCACATGTTCACATGATGTATCGGATCTATACAGACTGACTGACCATGTTATATTCAGCATCTCCAGGGTACAGTGGTTGGCCAAGAAACAGCTCAATCATCACGCAACACAAAGACCACGTAACAATGGCCTCAGAGAATTACATAAGATAATTTCTGGAGCCATGAGGGTGGAAGGACAAGAACACACAACACGTTAAGTAAAATGGAACCGATGTAACAACAGTACTGCTACTCGAGTACAAGCACACACCAGCGGAGTAGCTCCGTAGAACTCACCTTCACTAAAGTGACTGAATGGTAGAACCACATTTGGCTTCAGCACAAGGGCAGGCTAGGCCAAAATATTTTATCTTCACCCTGAGGGGCTGCTGCACACGATCCAGTCGATCCACCAACATGATGTTCTCTGGCTTCAAGTCGCAGTGCATGAGCCCAACTCTTTTGAATGCCTTTAATGCAATGACCAGCTGTATAAGTATAACATCAAGAATACAGGACATGTGCAGTTGAACACTGATGATGTTTTGAAATGGGGATTCATAGAATAGTGTTTTCGACAAGGGATGGAAGAGGTATTTGGCTTCAGGGACATTTGTTTCTATTTGGTGCCATTACTGTGTAATAAGCTGTGACATGTACAGTATCATATATATCCGTATGTGACAGGGGCTTCTGATTTATCTTAAAGTCATAGAGGTCAATATCCATCAAACAACAGACAAAGTTGTCCTTTTCAGGTTGTAGAGCCAGATATTTTTTACCATCTGGAGACACATGAGAAGTTAGAGATGGTTAATGACATGATGAGAGTTTAGAGATGGTTAATGACATGATGAGATATTAGAGATGGTTAATGATAGGATGAGAGGTTAGAGATGGTTAATGATATGATGATAGGTTAGAGATTGTTACTGACATTATGAGAGGTTAGAGATGGTTAACCTGTTAAGCTGTAGCCCTATTTTCAGGAATCTTGCCTAAAGGTACATGCCTAAGTAAATGGAAGATTGCTCCACTTCTACAATGTCAATTAGCATATTATTGGTATCTAGGCACATCTAGGGACCTGGGGGTATGTATTCCCAGTGTCAGAAATATTGGACCTCATTCAACAATACGCTCTTATTATTTTTCTTATATTCTTGCTTACCTGTCTGTTAAGAGAACAATAAGAAAAGCCACCGCCACATTCATCAAGCCGTTCTTAACGTCAAAATCTGTGCGTACCCAGTAGATTTGCATGATGAATCCCACTCATTCTTAAACTCAAAAGCGCATTCGCGCTAAATTCATTTGCATACAGACACGCCCACCATCTCCTTATAAGGTGAATGAGGCGGGTGTACAGCCGAGTTTCGCCATCTGATCCCTGTCTGATATATTCAACAGGAAGCGTTTTGCGATCTCAAAATGACACACACACACGTCTCACGACTTGCGACTCAGTGCATGTGTGTGTGTTCCTGTGGGTCGCTCATCGCATGTGTGTGTGTGTTAATCTGATGACAAATAAAGACTTATACTCAGTGATGGGCAGTAGCTAGCTACAAGTAGCGATGCTACATAGCTTAACTACAATTCTCAGTAGCGTGATGGTAGCGTTGCTACTTTTTAACCAGGGTAGCGGTCTCTGTAGCGGAGCTATTTATAGAACAAAGTAGTGACGTAGCGACGAGGAAACGCTACACGCTACTGTCGGGAGAAACAGTCTAGACTAGTATAAAGATTTGTGAGGAGAAAAAAAAACTCCCCGTAAAAAACCCACTATGATTGGTTGGTTGGTTTAGATATGAGTATGACGACTCACGATTGGGTATGGTAGGCCAAAACATTACGGGTAGGCCAATCAGAGGCAGGATAGGGCGGGACTCCAACCCGCAAATCAGGAAGTGAAAATCAAAACACAGACGTACTGAATGAATGAATGCAATTTAACGGATTACATGAACCTGTCAGGATCCTAGGCCCGGTCCTGGCTGGACTGGGCAGGATGGTAACACTGGGCAGTACCCTCCACCTAACTTTGGGCAATGCCCTCTATCTGACATTGGCCCTCGGCCTGACATTGGCGCCCTACCACCCTCTAGTGGTGACAAACAATCGGTGCGCTCCAGTACACTGGACATCCTGACTACTGTGTTAACTATAATTAATAGTTTGATTAATGTGGTGTCATGGTGTGTACTGTCATTGTCTTTCCCTTCCCTGGTGTGATGTCATACACTGTTTTGGGTTGTTAGGAGTTGCTTTTGTGTTTAGTTGTGTTTAGTTGTGCTTTGCTTATTGTCTAGGTGTTGTTTGTGATTCTGTGTTGGCCAGGTGTTCTTAATTGTTAATTAGTTGGGGTATATAGGGTTCTGTCTGTCCTCCCTTCTGTGTGGCGACATTCCTCCAGTTACCCCCTGGTCCTCCACGTCGTGTCACACCGTTCTCCCTCTAGTAAGTCTTAGTGTTTGTTGTTTTGTATTGTGAAGTTTGTTATTTAGTTTCTGTATTTTCCTTGTATTGCACTGGATTCTACAGTAAACATCATTCTCCAAGCTTCACTCCTCGCCTCTGCCTCCTCCATTCCTTCCCTTTCTGTATTATTGCATTCTACCTAACCCCATCGTGACAGAATGTCGCCACCAACATTAACGAATGCAGCAGGAAAGGCAAGCGATACCATCACCGTTGTCCTGGCCCTGATGGCCGGTGACATGAAGAGTTACTCACTGGCCAAATGGGGGTTCCTACTCCGGAAGATCGACCAGGTCGCCACTGAGAACCCGACACTGCAGACGGCGATGCGGGAGATGGCTGAACATGTTGCTGTCCTCATGGAGAAGCATAAGCCGAAGGCTAGTGTAGCTAGCCTGCCGACTGTTCTCAGGCTTACGGTCAGCCTAGATCCTCCCACAGCCGCTGAGGTTGCTCGGATGTCCATCGCCGGTCGGACGTCCACAGCTAACCTAGCTCCGCCGGTTAGCTTAGTGTCAAGAGCTAACCAGCCACTCCCAGCTAACCTAGCTCCGCCCGTTAGCTTCATGCCAATAGCTAACCAGTCACTCCCAGCTAACCTAGCTCCGCCCGTTAGCTTCATGCCAATAGCTAACCAGCCACTCCCAGCTAACCTAGCTCCGCCCGTTAGCTTCGTGCCAATTGCTGACCGGCTGTTCCCCGTTAGCACAGCTCCTCCTGTTAGCTCCGCCACTATAGATGGCCAGACATCCCCAGTTGGTACAGCTCTACCCGTTAGCTCCGCTCATACAGCTAACCAGACGTCCACAGCTAACATAGCTCCGCCGGTTAGCTTAGTGTCAAGAGCTAACCAGCCACTCCCAGCTAACCTAGCTCCGCCCGTTAGCTCCGTTTCAATAGCTAACCGGCCGTTTCAAGCTAGCACAGTCTCCACTGCCAGACTAGGCTCCAGGTTCAGGGTGAGCCTAGTATCTGAGACAGACCAGATGTCTCCAGCTAGCACAGTCTCCACTGCCAGACTAGGCTCCAGGTTCAGGGTGAGCCTAGTACCGGAGACGGACCAGATGTCCCAAGCTAGCCAGGCATCCCCAGCTAACATAGCTCCGCCCGTTAGCCCCGTCCCAATAGCTAACCGGCCGTTCCCAGTTAGCACAGCCCCGCCTGTTAGCCCCGCTACAGTAGCTAACCAGACGCCCACTGCCAACCTAGGCTCCAGGTTCAGGGTGAGCCTGGTAGCGGAGACAGACCAGATGTCTCCAGCTAGCACAGTCTCCACTGCCAGACTAGGCTCCAGGTTCAGGGTGAGCCTAGTACCTGAGACGGACCAGATGTCCCAAGCTAGCCAGGCATTTTCAGCTAGCACAGTTCCCACAGTGAGTCCAGGGCCCACAGTTAGCCTAGCCCCCGAGGCTAGTATGGCTAGTAAGGCCTCCACAGCTGGTCCAGCTTCCACGCCCAGTCCAGCCTCAGCTCTGGGTCCTGGCTCCTCATCCCCGGATCCTACACCACGCCTCGCCGCCGAGACCGATCCGGTCTCCACGCCCTGCCCGGCCTCTCCACCTGGTCCGGCTGCCGTGCCGGCTCCCGGCTCTTCGACGGATCCTGGCTGCCCGTCTGGTCCAGCTCTGCGCCGTGATCGGCGTCCTGGTCCTCGCCGTGGTCTCCGCCGGGGTCTTCGCCGTGGTCTTCGCCGGGGCCTGCGTGGGATCCTGCTCCGGGGGTCGTCGCCGCCGCACCTCCATTCCGGCTCTCCTGAACCGGTCCCTAGTCCGGCGGCTGGAGGGCCTCTCGTCCGGGATCCGGCTCCAGGGTCCAGCTCCCCTTCCCGGGCTTCTACACCTGTACCCACCCCCCCTCGTCGGGCCTCGCTTCCCAGGTCCAGCCCTCCTCGTCGGGCCTCGGTTCTCAGGTTCTGCCCCCCTCCCCGGGTCTCGGTGCCCATCCCCACCCCCCCTCGTCGGACCTCTGTTCCCAGGTCCAGTCCTCCTCCCCGGGCCTCGGTTCTCACTTTCTGCCCCCCTCCCCGGGTCTCAGTGCCCATCCCAACCCCCCCTCGTCGGACCTCTGTTTCCAGGTCCAGTCCTCCTCCCCGGGCCTCTGTTCCCATCCCCACCCCCCCTCTCCGGGCATCTGCGCCCGTTTTCTACCCCCCTGGCTGCTATGCCCCTCCTGGGTTTTTTGTTCAGCCTCCTGGTCCCTCGTATTCGGGTCCTCTCCCTGGGTCCTCTCCGGGGTTCCGGCTTCCTCCCTCACCTGCTTATGGACGTTGTTTTCGGGTGTCTGGAAGCCACCCGTTGAGGGGGGGGTACTGTCAGGATCCTAGGCCCGGTCCTGGCTGGACTGGGCAGGATGGTAACAATGGGCAGTACCCTCCACCTAACTTTGGGCAATGCCCTCTATCTGACATTGGCCCTCGGCCTGACATTGGCGCCCTACCACCCTCTAGTGGTGACAAACAATCGGTGCGCTCCAGTACACTGGACATCCTGACTACTGTGTTAACTATAATTAATAGTTTGATTAATGTGGTGTCATGGTGTGTACTGTCATTGTCTTTCCCTTCCCTGGTGTGATGTCATACACTGTTTTGGGTTGTTAGGAGTTGCTTTTGTGTTTAGTTGTGTTTAGTTGTGCTTTGCTTATTGTCTAGGTGTTGTTTGTGATTCTGTGTTGGCCAGGTGTTCTTAATTGTTAATTAGTTGGGGTATATAGGGTTCTGTCTGTCCTCCCTTCTGTGTGGCGACATTCCTCCAGTTACCCCCTGTTCCTCCACGTCGTGTCACACCGTTCTCCCTCTAGTAAGTCTTAGTGTTTGTTGTTTTGTATTGTGAAGTTTGTTATTTAGTTTCTGTATTTTCCTTGTATTGCACTGGATTCTACAGTAAACATCATTCTCCAAGCTTCACTCCTCGCCTCTGCCTCCTCCATTCCTTCCCTTTCTGTATTATTGCATTCTACCTAACCCCATCGTGACAGAACCAGTCCGCGTGAAATGGCAGAGGGGTTCGATGGCATTGATGAAGATGATGATGTCAATAACAACAATGCCTCTCCATGGCCCTATCTGGGACACATTTATGAGTTTGACTGAAAAAAACGGCTAAAACATATGCTGCTCTCAACTTCCCACACGGCCAGCACTAACTTGAGAACACATTCAGGTGAGCTGATGAAAATCAACTGTTCCCAAACAGCACACAAGTCAGTACACTTTTTGTCAACAGCTTTAACTAACAGATAGCTGCTATCATGATGATGTTTCACTGTAGGCCAGGGGTCTCAAACTCGCGGCCCGCGGGCCAATTGCGGCCCACGGGATGATATTTTGCGGCCCCCTACTGGACATCAAAGTGTAGTGTTAATGCGGCCCGCGCACTACTGTTTGCCGAGTCGTTGCGCGAGAGTTGGACGTTTTATTTATTTTATCACTTGTAGGCTACCATAGCGCAGGCTCATGACAGCAACGTTATGTTAGTGACTTGGTTGAAACGTGATTCCGGAGTGATATCAAGTAAAGTGGAAGCAAATGCATCCTCGCTATCTCTCTCCTCTGCGAGCAGTGCTGAGCGCTGTCCGCCTGCACTGCCACTGTCTGTCTGTGTACGAGTCTGGTCCAATCACATACGCGTCCCGTCAGCGTTTTTCCCCCTCACCCACAGTCTGCGAATCAGAGGCAGAGTAGGGGAGTAGGGCGGGTCTTCACGGACTGCATGTCGTCTCTCTCTTTCAGTTCAAGTCGGAGCAGAGTTGGCAGCGCATCTACAGTAAACTCGCTCCCAGTTTTATCTCTGTGAGATAAATGTAGCTATTAGCCTATTTTCAGCCAGCAGAAAAATATGGCATTTTCAAAGATGGTCAGTAAAAGAAAAGTCGACTGCAATTCAAAGGTGAATGGACGGAAAAATATGCGTTCATCCTGAGTCCCAGCCAGGGGCGTAGCTGGAGATTCTGGGCCCCATGAAAGAATCCATTTGTGGGCCCCCAATCTATTAAAAAATGTGGGGCCCCCAATCTATAAAAGAATTTGGGGCATTTATTTATTGATGAAAACGCATAATATGGTTTTTACCTATACAGCTTTGTGATAGAATAAAAAAAATGCACAGTGCATTTCCATAGCTGTGGATGAGTCCACTGACACCACTGAGAAGCCTGAAGAACCGTTCATGTTCTGAAGAACTGTTCATGTTCTGAAATGTTATTGCTAAAGATTGGATCAGTTGTACTTTTTTTTTGAATACTTGAAACCCTTTTTTTGTGGAATATTAGATGCGGCCCAGCCTCACCCAGACTCTACCTCCAGCGGCCCCCAGGTAAATTGAGTTTGAGACCCCTGCTGTAGGCAGACAATGAACAATGTTATGGGGGTGGAGAAAAGAAAAAAAGGGAAAAGCAGTGGTTCTCAACCTGTGGGACAGGACCCCCAGGGGGGGTCCCCACATGATTTTGGGGCCATGGAATGTTTTGTGAGTTACATATTTAAATACATTTGGTAATTTAGCTGACACTTTCATTCAAAGCAACTTACAAATTGTGTCCAACAAGTCAGCAGGAGTGGTACATATCTAGCAGCCAAGGATAAGTAGTATTGTTTGTCAGTGTCAAGCTTGTCACTGTAGTAGTATAGACATATTAGCATAGTTGGTAGTAGTATATACATGGTAGCATAATAGTCAGTGCCGGGGGGGTGAAGCCCCAGTCCTCAAGCCAAACCAAAAGGTCACCTTTTTAAAGGAAAAGCAAATGGTCAATTGCAATGCGCCATGTTTCCATATCAAATCACGGCGGATTTCAGTACTTTCTATTGTGATTACATTGAATGGGGAGCTCCCTGGCTATTCCTACACCATCAACATGCCTTGTGCTCATAGCTACATCCAACTGTGTCTTCATGAACAACATACTGATGACTCTGTTTCCCTTCATTAGTGAAGTATTCCTCTACAGCAGGGGTAGGCAACCCTAGGCACGTGTGCCTGCATAGGCACGCGGGGGCATTTGCATAGGCACAGGGGGCAGCACTAAAAAAATAAAAATAATTTTTTTTTTTTAAATTTTTACTTTTTTTTTTGCTTTGAAATATTATAGTGAACTATTTTGCACTGTTGTCGCATTTATCTTGTTGAAATCCTCCCACAGGTTCTTTTTACTTCCACATATTTAATTGAGACCCTTTATTTGTTTATTATTTCAATTTAGCTGGAAATACATTGCTACATCATTCAGTAACATTTGCAGAGCCTTATAACAAAAACATTATTACGGTCACCATTGTGACCAGTGGGATTAATAAACAAATTGTATTATTTATTTTTCTATTCATTGAACATTGCACATGTTAAAAGCAATTTTTTTACTCAAAATGTGAGTATTACCAAGTCAACTTGTGTTCTTAAAACAATGACAATAAACATAGTTTTATTAGGTTGAAATAATGTTGTTGTGTACTTATTTTTCTGTTAACTTATTATGGATTGAAAACTGAAAACCTTAATGCACAGTAACTGAACTCAATATTTTTAAGTTCTGGTAACTAATTTTTTTTTTTTACAGTGTAGTCTTGCGATCAATCAAAACTTATTTACACAATATACCTCACATTCACCCTCCATTCACATCCTGGGCCCCGTTCCCCGTACCTGGATAACTGAGTTAGCCGGATAACTTTCGGTCAAGCCTGACTTAAGCCGGACCTTTCTGTTCCCAGACGCGCGATTGTCCAAATCACCATGACAACAGATCAAAAAGTTTGAGCCTGGTCGGGAGCAGGGTTAAGTTCAGTTAGCCGGATGAATCATGGCCACGCCCCCGCAAAGGAGTGACAGCTCGTTTCCTGAAATGATTCTCACAGTCTAGAGATCCCATTTATACCATTCTGAATTACGTTTCTGTGCTTCGTTTTCCTAGAGGGGGCTTTTGAAATGTATAATAATAGAACTAAATGCTGATAATAAATCATATTGAGCCTATGGATTTACTTTGTCCTAAATAAAATAATGCACGTCATATACGGCGCTCGGAGTCGCGATACACGCTGCATGTGGTTATTTTAATAACGGCTCATTGCAAATGTGAATCCCGCAGGGATATTTTTAATGAATGAAACGGCCGTTTGGCTCTGATTAGTTTCATATATTAATCTCCGCTGTAGATTTGCTTAACGGAGCGCCGGATTGTGTTTCATTCAAGCATAAAATTGAAGTGTCTATGCGGGGATTGTGGTTTTTGTGTGATATTGTAACTGGGATTAAATGTCTGATGAGATGCGCTGTTTGGCGGGTTTGAGAAATTGAATGAGCCGTTGACGTCACATTAATGCATTTGAGAATAAAGAGATAAAACTTCTTTTTTTGGTAAGAAAAATATTCTAAACACGGGTCTCTCGTCCATTAATGCATAAACAATGAGTATATCACGTCTGGCACAGTGGCGCAGCGGCTAGTGCTGAATCCTGGCAACCGAGCGACCGGTGTTCGAAACCCTGTGTTTCCAATATAATTTTTTTGGAATATAATATTAATGATTATACGCAAAAGTAGCCTAGTTTTAAGTTAAAATATTATAAATCTACATGCATTGAGGATGTCATTCTTTATATAGCTCTCAACGTGCACCAAATTGAATTATTCCTACATTGCAAAAAGAAGGAAAAGACTAGGAGTCGAACCCTGGTCGTCTGTGTGAAAGTCAAAAGGACAAACCGTCACACCGCAGTACAGATAAATAAAAAATCCACCATACATCAATCAATGGATAAGAGAGCCGTATCCTTATTCTGAAACAGTTGAACTAATTATTTTCGCTAGCAAGATCTCATTTGATTATTCAATGCATAAACCTACTGCCAGCAGGAACGTTTAAAGAAATATAATCTGATTGATTGGGGTAATGAGGGATTTAAAATTAGCCTATAGATTATGCATTTAACTTGTCGGCAAGGCTATTGAGCCGCCTGCAATCTGTAAAACAATCAATCAATCAATGCCGTTAGAAGATCAGGATTTCTGCGATCTACACCTGCTGTCTTTTCAACTGAAGCGGCCGCGCGCACTTATCCAGAGTCTCAAGTCTGGCTCGAGTTAACGAGACTGAATCAGCGTTCCAGGAACAGGAAAATCCCGGCTTCAAACATCGGTTTAACTGAATCTGGATAATGGGACTCTTGATCGACTTAGTTGAACGAGGTACGGGGAATAGGGCCCTGGTGTTCTCCTGGTGTTCTCCATTAGGCCTGTAGGTGGAGCTATGACAGCACACGTACAGTACACACACCGATGGTGTGTGATGTGTCCAAAAATGAATGGGCAAATGTGAGTGAAATGGTCGCACTGTATGCAGCTGTTTGTCTGCATTGCATTCCCCCCCCCAACTCAGATTTAGGGTTGATACAATCATCATAATAATATTGTTAATAATAACAATAATGATGTAATAATGTAAAAATTATCATTAAAAAGACCTGATTATGAGAAAAAAAAATTACGATGCATGGAATATTGTTGAGGCACACTAGTTACAACTATATTTCAAACAGGCACTCCATGTCAAAAAGGTTGCTGACCCCTGCTCTACAGTGTTTACATTGAAGCCCAGTGGAATCAAAGATGTCATGGCTTGCTGACATGTAAACCATGATCTCAGTATGATGATAACCTTTGTCTAAACTCCCAGTGGCATTTATTATCATCATCATCATCATCATCATCGCCATCATCATCGGCGGCAGCAGCACAGCAGCTGTATACGGCTAATTAGTGGAAATAGTTTTGGCTGCGTTATTTGGAATACGTAATGACTGCCAGTTACTGATGGGTTGTTTGATCTGTTATTACGATCTGTTTCAGTGACTGATCGGTGGTCTACTGGTTTGAATGTCTATCCTGATACTGGTTTTGGGTTCAATCCCTGGCCAAATTGACCGAAAAACACGATATGTGACCCCATGTTTCCATGTCACCACCGTGTTGGAGTCAGACAAATGCTCCTTCAGCCCTCCACTGCTATAAATACTAGGTCCATATAATAAAGGATATAACTACTAGGTTCATATAATACAAGATATAAATACTAGGTTCATATAATACATGATATAAATACTAGGTTCATATAATAAAGGATATAACTATTAGATTCATATAATAAAGGATATAACTACTAGGGATGGGCGTGAGTAATTGATTATTCGTAGCTATGAGAAAAATCGATCTTAAATTATTAATAATTTTATGGAAAGAAATATATAAAAAAAAATAGAAATTACATATTTGTTTCACATGTATGTGTAAGATTATAACTGTTTGTTGGTTTCCCTAAACATATACATGAATGAACAAAATTAAGTAAAAAAGAATAATAATAATCATTGCAAAAACATTTTTAAAATATTTTATTTTTATTTCCCTTTTCGAGTAATACACGATCACTCGAGTATAGCATGCGATCAATCGATCTGGATTTTTCTTTAAAATGCCCATCCCTAATAACTAGTAGGTTCATAATAATACATGATATAAATTACTAACTCGTACAAAGAGAAGAGAACATATCACTCCAGTCCTAGCCACTCTGCACTGGCTGCCAATAACTCATAGAATTGAATTTAAGGTCCTTTTCCTGACATATAAAGCTCTTAATGAGCAAGGCCCAAAATACGTAGCAAATTCCCTAGTTAGTTATCTGCCCTCAAGAACGCTACGGTCATCCACTACAGGTTTATTAGACACACCCAGAAACCAAAAGAGGATCGGAAGTATGGCATTTGCCAACTATGCCCCAAAACTATGGAACACACTACCAACACACATCAGGAACGCCAGCTCCATACACATTTTTTAAGTAAAATGTAAAACGTACCTATACAGTTTAGCTTACAAATAGTGTACCATGCCTTAGGGAAAGCGAGTATCTTATTGAAATGTTTTTATTATTATGTTTTAATTTATTTAATTTTATGTATTGATCTTTTACTGAAATGTTATTTTACTGTGCTTTGCCTATTGCCGTACTTTTATTACTGTTATCTTATTAATGTGATGCTTTATATATCCGTATGTTTGTGTACAGCACTTTGAGCTGCATGACATGTATGAAAGGTGCTTTATAAATAAATACTTACTTTAAAATTAAGTAAAACAGTTACAATTCAGATATTGAAGAAGTGTGTTTTTGGTTGATAAAGTGGGCAGGTTTCAGAAGATGCAGAGTTTAGGGATAAATAATACATAAAGATAGAATAGAAAAGAAAAATACCATTACTGCATCAAAAGTAATCAACAAACTATAGTATAAAAACTGATAAAACCAAATGGTCTCTTTCTTTTCTTTTGTAGAGGCTGCACCCAGCTAAACTTGCCTTCCTGGATTTTGTACATAATACAAGTTCATGTTAAAAGGATGACACAAAAAGCCAGACCGAGGGCTTGTTTCAGTTTTATAATAAACAATCAAACAGAGAATCTTTTTGGTGGAAACTTGATCATGAAGTAAAAAAAAAAAAAAAAAAAAAAGTAGTGCCGATGTAGCTAGCTATTTTTGCCATGTTCTTGTAGTGTAGCTTGCTACATTTCTCTGGGGATAGCTTCCATTGTAGTTGAGCTATATTTAATCAAGAGTAACTTGTAGTGTAGCTTGCTACATTTTCCAAGTAGCTTGCCCATCACTGCTTATACTTGTACTTATACGTATACGTACTGTATAGTGCGAAATAAATCTGTCAAAAGTAGGCTTTGTCAATACTGAACGACTGGCTGCGCGCCTGTCAAGAACCAATAGCGGTGCGCAGTATACTGATATATATATGCCGCTGATCCATATGCTCTCTCCTTTCAGAGAGAGATGTCATCTCTCTCTGAAATGTCCGTGGAGAGATGGCATCTCTCTCTGAAATGTCTGTGGCTAAAACTCCAAGTGCGCTCAGAACTTTAGGTGTGGAGCAGAGTTTTGATTGATTGATTGAACATTTTATTAACAGATTGCAGAATTGGTACAATACAGTACAGCTCAATACACACAATTGTTAAGGGGATGCAGACCAGAGAAAGACTTATGTCTTATTTACATCAGGGTCCCCCATTTTCAATCCATCATAACATATATGAGATAGACAGTACTGCTACATCGTCATCTATACAGAGAAGAGAAGAGAAGAGAGGAGAGGAGAGGAGAGGAGAGGAGAGGAGAGGAGAGGAGAGGAGAGGAGAGGAGAGGAGAGGAGAGGAGAGGAGAGGAGAGGAGAGGAGAGGAGAGGAGAGGAGAGGAGAGGAGAGGAGAGGAGAGGAGAGGAGAGGTTGTTGTAAATATGTGTTATATGCGTACGGCCTGGGCAGCCAGCATCTAACTGTTCTAACAGCAATATATAATCCATTTCAGAAGCAGAACGCACGCAATAAGTTATAATAATAATAATAATGATTGAAAAGTTCTGCATGGGTTTATAAAGTCGTATTTGGGGGTAGCCTACTGTATTTGGGGGCAATTGACCAATGGTTTGCTTTCAACCCATGAACTCCTTCCTCTCTCACCATTTTATATATATTTTTTAATTGTATCTACTAAAACTGTATTGTATTATATTGTTTGTTTTGTAAAGTGTCTTTGAGAATTATAAAAAGCGCTATATAAATTGTATGTATTATTATTATTATGAATGGTAGGCTTTTTTAAATGTTTCTCATCTGGGTATGAATTTCTTATTTCGGTAAGAGTGCTCTCGACCACTCTTATAATTTGTTCTTGCCTGATCAAAAAAGCAACAATAAGAAAACTTTGCTGAATCCCAGGTAAGAACAAAATAAGAGGAAATGCGAACAAAATCTGTTCCTATATCGCTTCATGCATGAGGCCCATTGTGTCTGTAGGCTTATAGGCTTGAGTAAATTGTGAAAAAAAGGAGAATATAAATTATGATATTTTTTTGCATCTTTGCCAGTGAATAACACCATGAAAACATTGAGGTTCTTCTGATTTCACTCACTGAGCTCATTCACCACTTTCTTGAGATCACTCCCACCCCACAGGTTGGGAAAGCCCGCTCTAGGGGTGAATGACGTGTGTTTTCCTCTTGCCTCTCAAAGAAAAGGAAAAAATGCTTTCACACACATACTTCACACTATTACTCTTTCAAGATCCCTTCCAGATGTATTTGAATCCCTTAAAAATGTATATTGAATATATTATATTGATTTTATATTCTTCAATATATATATATTGAAGAACTATTTGTATATATAGGGTTGTTCCACCAAGTCGTTCAATAAACTACTGAAAATGGCAGCATGTCTACTATATTTAGTAGAACAATTATTGTTGAATCAGTCTTCTCAGATTTGGATTATGGTGATGTAATTTATAGGCATGCTGCGGCATCAACTCTTAAACCGCTGGATTCTGCATATCACTCAGCTCTTAGGTTTATTACTGGTGACAGATATGATACTCACCACTGTGTCCTGTATGATAGGGTGGGTGGGTTGGCCTTCTCTTACAGAAAGGCGCAAGAAACACTGGTATTTATTTATTTTTAAAGCCCTTATTGGTAAACAACCTGTTTATATCTCTTCACTGTGGAATATTGGAACCTATTCAACTCGATCAAATGACTGGATGGTTCTTAGGGTCCCTCAAGTTTGTTCTGATCTAGGGAAGTCAGTATTTTCCTTTGATGCATCGGTAACACTTTATAATAACACTCAGTTATAAGACATTTATAAGGTATTTGTAGATAATGAACTAATCATGAACAAACCATTTATATACATTCATCAATTATTATTAAATCATTTATAACTATATTTGTATAACATCTACAAATGATTTATAACTCATTATCAACATTGTTTGTACTTGATTTGTTCATCATTAGATAATGTTATTTAATGTGTAGTAACACATTTGTAGATGCTTTGAAAAATGGATATGAAAAAATGACTATACTGTACCTCCATTTCTTTGTTCATGTTCAACAAATGATTTGTAAAACATTCTTAAAAGATCTATAAATCATCATAATCTAAAGTGAAGACTATTCATCATTAACAAATGTATAATAGCTTGTTTATTATTTGTGGACGTTTTACTCACCTGTTATGAACGATCTGGCTTTTATGAATACAGACACGAAGCAATTACCAGAATTGTCTTTTCTTGTTTAACAAATGATTTGTTAGACATTCATAAAACATCTATAAATAATTTGCAGATGCTATTGCGTGCCCTAATCTAAAGTAAATACAATTCATCATTAACAAATGTCTAATAGTTTGTTAAATATGTGTTGACTTTTTCATCATGTTACAAATGTTGTAGACAGCTTTCGGATCCACCCTTCTTTGTGACATAAAACAGTGACAGAATTAGGGTTATAAATAAATGCAATTTTATTAACACAAACAAAGCAACAACCAATAAACATTGTTTATAATAAAAAGAAAAATAGTCTCTTTTGACACACCATATACATGTAATCTGGGGGACACTAGTCTAGGACCCAGGAGTATGTAGAGGGAGTCGCGTGATACTTTAAAGTTCACGTTTGTTCTCGTCAGTTTGAATGGAGCTACGCGTTATACATTAGCAGAGACAAGGAATTTGTTCTGCCCCAAGCTTTTAAGGTATGAGCAGGCTAAACGCCTTTTTCGTTGGTAAATCTATTCCATCATTTCCGACCTACAACTTAAAGTCCTATATTTTAGGTAGACGCACTTGATGTGGTTGGACCCAGTGGCGGCTCTACCACTAGGGGCGCTAGGGCGCCGACCCACCTGCTGGCCAGCTGCTGTTAAATCAGAGAACAAGACAATAAAACTTTTCCGTTTTTGTGTTTTATAGCCCTATAAATAATATAAACATGTTTAAAATTAATAATATTTACTCATTTTAAGTATGTTTGTATTTCCAATGCACAATATAACGTTATTATCTAAATTAAAAAAACATCGGTTTCATGGGCAGGAAGTGACGTTTTTTTTAATTTTTTCGTATTTCTCGCCCGGGCAAGAAGCGATAGCGCTCTGCGTGCGCGTCACAGTTTGATCGCTGTCTCCGTCACAGCCAATCAGTGCATACGGCGTTGTGCGTTGAAATATGACTATTATGTTGGAATCCTAGCGCGATTTGAAGCGGTCTAGCCAGCAGCGTGTGAACTTCCGTGAAGAATTTCCATAGCCGCATTTCGCGGAGACGCTCTCTGATTGGCCGACGCGATGCCAGTTTTTTTCCATTGCCGCATTTCTCGGGTTGGTTAGAGAGAGAATGCAACTCAGTCGACTCGTCGTCAACAACAACAGCAACTGTTACTACACTGAGCTTAGGCACTCTTTCAAAGTTGGTTAAGGTTAGAGTTTGTCTTAGAGCATGGCGATAGAACGCCAGGTAGTTTGCAGGCTGTTCGAGGCGAAAATGGACAAAGACACAGCTCTTGGCTAACTAACAACAAGCTATATTATGGAGGCAGTGTGGAGGGACATGTATGGACAATGGATGGACATCAACACAGGCTGGATGGACAATGCCATGGAGTGGATATACTTTATCAACAAGCCAACAACAAGGTAGATTAGCGATCTTAACTCTAGTTTAATACATGATACGTTGTCTACTGATGCCGTTGTACTGCTAGCTGTTAGCTCCGTTAGCTTAGCTGGCCACTTAGTGCATGGAACGGAGTAACGTTAACGTTTAAACGTTATGTCGAGGTCATACAATACTACAGTCGACATAAGGTTAACGTTACCCCGTTTCCATGAAGTGTTTAAATAGCAGCAATCTTGTTGAAAATGTAACTACTAAAATGCTCTCTGATGCTGCTGATGCATAATGAATGAATGGTGAGTTGTTTAAAATGACAACATACATGTGTTAATTATTTGATTTGATTGATCCGAGAGACAGAGAGATCGTCTATGTTTGAATGAATGAATGAATGAATGAGAACTTTATTAACAGATTGCAGAATGGGTACAATACAGTACGGCTCAATACACACAATTGTTAAGGGGATGCAGACCAGAGAAAGACGTTTGTCTTGTTTACATCAGGGTCCCAGATTTTCGATTCATATCGATAGTTTAATAGCTAGCCTTGGGCCCTTGGCTCGTTTAACAATATGCAAAATATGTGTACAGCCCTGTACTCATACTGAAGTTATTCTTGGTATATAATAGGTCTGATTGTGTAACGAATCGATTCCACGTCGCGCTGTGTGTGAGAGAGAGAAGGAGAGAGGGAGAGATCTGCCTGTGTTTGTAGACGGGCGAGTTTTGTTTCTAACTTTTCTATTTATATATTGTGTTTCAAGTTGTGAATTAGAGTCTAGACTATACTTTATTTGACTGGTTGTGTGTTGTTGTAGTAACAGCTGAGCGACTCGTTCATAAGAGCCGATTCATTGCCGTGAGCGTGAGTCGAATCGCTCACGTCTTGCCATGAGTGTTGCGTGGTACTGTACTGTACTGTACAAAATATTTGGTATAGCGCCCCTAGTGGCGAATACCCACCGGCCGCCACTGGTTGGACCTTTCCTCATTCCTGGGAATGCAGATGCTGGCTGGCTAATGTGTGTTCAGTATATTGCGGTATGTGGGCCGACATGTATGCTACATGAGGGTAATAATTACTTGTATTTTCAGGCTGTATAGGCGCCGATACTAGGGGTGGGAATCACCAGAGCCCTCACAGTACGATATTATCACGATACTTAAGTCACGATATGATAGTATTGCGATTCAAAATATATTGCGATAGGCTGAGTATTGCGATATTAATATTGCGATATAAATATTGTGATATATTGCGATTTTTCAACTGCGAAGTAAAACTTGTCAACATGATTTATCTAATCAAATAAAGTGTTCAGTCTGTTCATCTTACTTCAATAATTTTTGGCTAGGTGGTGCAGTGGGCAAGGTGCTCGCCACCAACGCAGGAGATGCTGGGTTCGAGCCCAGCTCTCGGCGTTGCTACCAGCTTGGCTGGTCGTTCATACTAATACAATTGGCAGTATTAGGGGGTGGGAAGCTGGTGGGTGGAGATCGGACGTTGTGGACAGCGACTCCTACAGGTCGGTTGGTGCGCCTGCGCAGTATAATGAGGAAGCGACGGGGGCGGCGTGTCCCTCCCACGCAGACCCTCGCCGCTGAGAGATCGTGCCGTGCAGGTAAAAAGATGCGACGGCTGCCTCCTCGAGTACCGGAGGGGACACGTGATGCAAGGCTTCGTCCATATTGCAGCCGGCTTGTGGGAGGCATGGCCTAACAACGTTCGAGACAGGGGAGGGTAGAATTGGACAATAGTTTCAAGTTTCTTTAATAGTTGTCATACAGAAGTACAGAATACTTTTATACAAAATGCTTCTTACTGTTACACTCCAGAGACTGTGCTAGACAAGATAAGTATGAAATAACATAGTATATCATGTAAATTAGAAGTAAAAAATGAGGTCACAGTGTTCAGTATAGACATATGTACAATGTTCGATGGAATAGACGTTCGATGGAATAGACGTAACTGAGTTACCAAATAATATACAATATACTATGCAGTGTACTAATATTGTGAGGTTTGGTTGGTTCCCCGCCACACGCTCTCCTGAGGTATGGTGCTGATTGGTGCATTCCCCGCCACACGCTTTTTGAACGATTGCCACTTTCATCACGCAGCTGTCATAGTTTGTGATTAGCGCCCCAGAGGGCTTTATATACCAGGACCTTCCTTCTATCATTGTCGGGTCGTTCTGGAATACAACTGCATTTGCCTGCTTTTCCCCGTTGCTGTTCCTGGTCTACGTTCTCTCCAGGACCTTTCTGTGGAGAACCGCTGTGGAGAACCTTGTTCCCCGTTTGGAGCTGCGCCTCGTTTTGCCCGTTTTACGCGTTGTGCTTGGGTGAGTGGAACCAAACCCCTCTGGATTATTCTGATTGTGTGTCTTAGAAGAGACACTGAAGACTTCGTTTTGTTGCACTAACTCGGCTAAATTGTGTGTTGTGGGGAACACTGAGGACTGTCACTGTCAATTGGTTCTGGACCCAGCTAGGGAGGAGGGAACCACACTGCCTCTGTGTTTCGTTGGACTGTTTCTGATCTCTCTCTCTCTCTCTCCGTTTTCCACCTTGAGTGAAAGCTGGGAGTATCTGCAGAGCCGCTACAACGACACATGCCAATTCCCCACCACTATCTGCTGGGAGTATCTGCAGAGCCGCTACAACGTCACATGCCAATTCCCCACCACTATCACCAGGAGGATTCTGCAGAGTGGCAGGTGACTCTGCCGAAGGCAGTCTCCCCGTTTGTTTGATTATTGTACTTTATCCTTCTTTTGACTCTGTAAATAAATACGCCCTAGCTCTGAACTTCCTGTCTGTGCCGTTGCGTTTGAGGTCGGTTACAAACCATAACATTACGACCCGACCATGACGACCTCAGCCGACACAGACAGGGTCAGAACAGCGATGGCGGTCCAGATTGAGTTAACCAACGACCACAGCCTACAGCTAGGTGCGGCTGCGGCTGCTGTACAGGAGCTCCGAGACCAGGTCCTGCCTATTCAGGAGTCCCTTGGCTCTCTGGCTAGCCTGCAGACAGCCCAGGGTAATCAGCAGACTAATATTCTCCACCAATTACAAGCGCTGAGTGAAGCCGTTAACACCTTGCTTGTAACCTCACCTACTTCAGGAGCCTCGGCCGGAGCATCACCCACAGCCGTGGCAGGCCCGGCGCCTCCCGATCCCGCACCTCGGGAGCCCCGTCTCTCCGAACCACGGTTGTTCGATGGTAACTTCGAGGATTGTGCCACATTCATCATGCAATGTGAGTTGGTTTTTCGTCATCAACCCAGCCGATTCACTTCAAGGGGAGCCCGAGTGGCTTACATGACTAACCTGCTCTCAGGCCGGGCAGCCCAGTGGGTTACTGCCTCCTGGGCAATGGGGCCTGATTTCTGTTTTTCCTACCCAGACTTCGTGGCTGAGCTCCGCAGGGTTTTCCACCACCCAGCCCGTGGCCAGGACCCTGGAGCTCGGTTGGGCACCTTCCGGCAGGGCAGTGGCGGGGTCACCGACTACGTGCTGGAGTTCAGACTGGCGGCAACGGAGAGCGGTTGGAACGATCAATCGCTTCGTCTCACCTTCATGAGGGGGCTCAACGAAGCTGTCAGGGACCAGCTCGCGACCCGTGAGGAACCTGAGTCCCTCGAAGACCTATTCAGCCTCGCCATTTGCATCGACGGACGCCTCCAGGAGAGAAGACGTGAGAGAACCCGACAGGGACCTCCAGAGGTCCCCCAGACCCCCCGTACTCGTGACGGTACTGCGGTCTGCCCTGCTCCCAACACGACTGGTGGTTCCTTCCCCTCCCGTTCGGTGCCCGGGGAGGAACCCATGCAGCTGGGACGTTCACATCTTAGCCAAGCTGAACGGGAGGCGAGGTTCAGGTCCGGCCTTTGCCTTTACTGCGGTCGGGATGGACACCGTATCGCCAACTGCCCCACTCGGCTAAAAGACCAGGTTCGCCGGGACCCCGGGAGATCCTGGTGAACAGTTTTTCTCGTTCCCAGAGCCGTGCACCACCTAGCCGTCTGATGAGCGTCACCCTGGCCTGGGCGGACCAACGGGCCACGGTGGAGGCACTCATTGACTCGGGTGCTGACGAGAGTTTCCTAGACTTCGAGTTTGCTACCCGGGCCAACATTCCACTAGAGGACCTTGTGAGGCCATTGGAGGTGTTCGCATTGGACCAACACCGCCTGGCTGACATCACTCAACGCACCTGTCCTGTCCTGCTCACCATTGCTGGTAACCACGTTGAGAGACTCCAGTTTTTTATCACCAGATCCCCTCTTGTCCCAGTAGTCCTGGGCCGGCCCTGGCTCGCGCTGCACGAGCCCCACATCGCCTGGTCCTCCGGTACCATCAGGGGGTGGAGCTCCTCCTGTCATGCCCAGTGTCTTCAGGCGGCGTCCTGTCCCTCGCCCCGGAGATCCGTTTGTGAGCCGCCTCCGGACTTCTCGACCATACCCCCCGAGTACCACGACCTCGAGGAGGTTTTCAGTAAGTCCAGGGCTCAGGCCCTTCCGCCTCACCGGCCTTACGACCATGCCATCGACCTCCGCTCAGGGGCTCCCCTTCCCGGCAGCCGCCTCTACAGTCTGACCGTCCCTGAGAAGGCAGCGATGGATCAATATATCTCTGAGTCCTTGGAAGCAGGACTCATTCGGCCTTCCTCCTCCCCTGTGGCGGCCGGTTTCTTCTTTGTTAGGAAGAAGGACGGAGACCTTCGACCCTGCATCGACTATCGCCAGCTCAACGAGATCACCATTAAGAACAAGTACCCTCTTCCTCTCATGAACTCCACCTTCGAGCCTTTCACCCAGGCTACCGTCTTTACCAAGCTGGACCTCAGGAGTGCCTACCATCTGGTCCGTATCCGAGAGGGCGATGAGTGGAAGACCGCCTTCAAGACTCCCAGGGGCCACTACGAGTACCTGGTAATGCCATTCTGCCTCACCAACGCTCCGGCGGTATTCCAGGCGCTCATGAACGACGTCCTTCGTGACATGCTGGAGGAGTTTGTGGTAGTATACCTAGACGACATCCTCATTTTCTCCAAGACCCTCGAGGAACACATCCAGCATGTCCGCCGTGTGCTGGAGCGCCTCCTCCACAATCGGCTCTTCGTCAAGGCAGAGAAGTGCCGATTCCACTCCGACTCCGTCGATTACCTGGGCTTCATCGTGGAGAGAGGCTTGACCCGAGCTGACCCTCGCAAGATCCGGGCCGTGGAGGAGTGGCCGGAAACCACCTCTCGGAAGGAGTTACAGAGCTTCCTCGGGTTCGCCAACTTCTACCGAAGATTCATCCGGAACTACAGTCAGGTGGCGGAACCGCATACCAGGCTGACCTCTCCCGCCCTGCCGTTCGACTGGTCCCCAGCGGCGTGTGCTGCGTTCCGCTCCCTCAAGAAGAGGTTCACTTCTGCCCCGATCTTGCTCCATCCAGACCCCAAGAGACAGTTCATCGTAGAGGTGGACGCCTCGGATACTGGACTAGGAGCTATCTTATCCCAGCGGTCGGCAACGGACCAGAAGGTACATCCGTGCGCCTTCTACTCGCATCGTTTCCTCCCTGCCGAGAGGAACTACGACATCGGCAATCGGGAGCTGCTGGCGGTTGTGGCTGCCTTGGAGGAGTGGCGCCATTGGCTAGAGGGGGCCGAGGAGCCATTTACCATTTGGACGGACCACAAGAACCTGACGTACATCCGTGCTTCCAAGCGCCTCAATGGCCGGCAGGCAAGATGGGCCAGCTTCCTCAGTCGGTTCGACTTCTCGCTGACGTTTCGCCCTGGTTCCCGCAACACGAAGGCCGACTCCCTGTCCCGGTTACACTCCAAGGGGGCTCCAACCACTGAGGACCCGACTCCCATCCTCCCAGAGGCCAGGGTGGTAGGAGTAGTCACCTTGGGCATCGAGGGGGTGGTAAGGTGTGCCCTACGCTTCCATTGCGCTCCAGGCAATGTACCGGTTCATCGTCTCTTCGTCCCCGACTCAGTCCGGTCCCGGGTCCTCCAGTGGGGCCATACCAGCCGGTTCGCCTGCCACCCAAGCGTTCATCGCACGTTCTCCTTCCTGGCTCGTCGATTCTGGTGGCCCACCATGAGGAACGACGTCAAGGAGTTCGTACTGGCCTGCGCAGTCTGCGCCCGCAGCAAGGCCTCCCACCAGGCACCCTCCGGGCTATTGCAGCCGCTTCCCATTCCGAGCCGCCCTTGGTCCCATGTGGCGTTGGACTTCGTCACAGGTCTTCCTTCTTCCCAGGGGAACACGTGCCTACTGACCGTGGTGGATCGGTTCAGCAAGGGGGTTCACCTCGTGGCCCTTCCCAAGCTTCCCTCGGCGGCCGAGACGGCGGACCTCCTGACACGCCACGTGTTTCGCCTCCATGGGTTTCCCCAGTACGTTGTCTCGGACCGGGGGCCCCAGTTCACTTCCCAGGTATGGCAGGCTTTTTGCAAGGGATTGGGGGCAACGGTCAGTCTTTCCTCTGGTTATCATCCCCAGACTAACGGACAAACGGAGAGGATGAACCAGAGTGTGGAGTCTGCTCTTCGGTGTGTGGCTGCCGAGAAAACCCGCTTCTTGGAGCCGTTTCCTTCCCTGGGTCGAATACTCCATCAACTCCATGGTCAGTTCCGCCACCGGCCTCTCACCCTTTGAGGTATCCCTGGGCTACCAACCCCCTCTTTTCCCTGCACAGGAGTCGGAGGTGGCAGTTCCCTCCATACAGGACCACCTCAGCCGGTGCTGTCGGGTCTGGGAGATCACCAGGATTGCGCTGCTCCGGTCATCGAAGCTTAACCCCCGGTTCGTCGGTCCTTTTGAGGTTCTGAAGGTACTCAGTCCGGCGGCGGTGAGTCTTAAGCTTCCTGCGTCCATGCACATTCACCCCGTTTTCCATGTGTCCCGGGTTAAGCCTGTCTCTCTCAGTCCCCTGATGCCTCCTGCTCCGGAACCACCTCCTCCCGTGATGGTGGACGGTCACCCCCAGTGGCAGGTCCGCCGGTTGATGGGCGTTCGACGGCGGGGTCGGGGGTTCCAGTACCTGGTGGACTGGGAGGGGTACGGCCCGGAGGAACGGAGCTGGGTCTCCCGCCAGCTCATCGTGGATCCCGGCCTAATCACCGACTTCCATCGTGCCCATCCGGGCGAGCCGGGTCGGGCTGGTCGCCGGGTGGCTCCTGTGGAGGGGGGGGTACTGTGAGGTTTGGTTGGTTCCCCGCCACACGCTCTCCTGAGTTATGGTGCTGATTGGTGCATTCCCCGCCACACGCTTTTTGAACGATTGCCACTTTCATCACGCAGCTGTCATAGTTTGTGATTAGCGCCCCAGAGGGCTTTATATACCAGGACCTTCCTTCTATCGGTGTCTGGTCGTTTTGGAATACAACTGCATTTGCCTGCTTTTCCCCGTTGCTGTTCCTGGTCTACTTTCTCTCCAGGACCTTTCTGTGGAGAACCGCTGTGGAGAACCTTGTTCCCCGTTTGGAGCTGCGCCTCGTTTTGCACGCTTTACGCGTTGCGCTTGGGTGAGTGGAACCAAACCCCTCTGGATTATTCTGATTGTGTGTCTTAGAAGAGACACTGAAGACTTCGTTTTGTTGCACTAACTCGGCTAAATTGTGTGTTGTGGGGGACACTGAGGACTGTCACTGTCAATTGGTTCTGGACCCAGCTAGGGAGGAGGGAACCACACTGCCTCTGTGTTTCATTGGACTGTTTCTGATATCTCTCTCTCTCTCTCCGTTTTCCACCTTGAGTGAAAGCTGGGAGTATCTGCAGAGCCGCTATGTCATGTACAGAGGTCTATTGACCATACAAGATAGTAATCTGGGCAGGTGTTACATGAGCAAAAAACAACCCCCTCAGTAGAAAAATGCTTCTCAAAACAGTCTCGGATAGGCAGATAGTAAACAAAGACGTTTTCAGATGGTAAATTGTATTTATTAGGTGTGGGGCTTCCAACCCACGGCCTGTTCCCCAAAGGGGAAAAGGGGATGTTATTAGGGGATTTCAACCCTAGATCACACAAAGGGAAAAAGGTAAGGGGAGAACAAACAAGGTAGGTATAAATGGACAAACAGACAACACTAGGGATTAAATGATAAGGCCAATAATATAGATATGCTCCCCCATGAATGTGTCAATTAACACAGAGGCCAATCTATATATATGTCTCTATATGTTACCTGGTAGCAACGCTAGCTCAGATACCTACCAGTGTGAATAGGACGAACACACAGTCTCATACAGTTATGGAGACAAGGCCAAATACACTACAACAAGGGCAAATGAAACACAGTTCCACCACAGTGGCAACCACAGGCAACCTCCGACACCGTGATCACCAGCAAGTGACACAATGAGGCGCCCCGTGTGTGTGCCATCTTCCAGGTTATATCCACTCATCCAACTGACTGCCCACAGGTGTAACCAAGCAGGTGCAATCAGCTCAATCAGGAGGATGAGAGGTATCTGGGAAAAGAGAAAAGAAACAGGATTAGAAGATGACACATCACACAACCAGGAATAACATAACCCATACTCATGATACTAATCTGATGTTCACATGGTCTTCCAAATACAGTAATAATGATAATGACCAACCCACGTACATCACACCTCCCCCCATAAGAGCGAACCCGCAGGGTTAGCAAAACATTATCACCCGTTATCAACCAACATCCGATTAGTACCAACAGAACAAAAATAAATAGAAATCACACTCCATATAGACCACATGCCCCTATTTTGGGCCCACACGGTCAACCATACGCAAATTGCTCAATGGTGTTCGCACTCCCAACATCAACCCCGTGCGTCCTGTAAGGCACATTAGAACACAACACAGCATGTGAAACAACAGTCCTGTCACATCTCAACTCCGACGAGACGCGAGCAGGACTTTTCATTAGCCTATTCACATGACACCAGCGTGTCCTCCTGCGCCGCCCGAGCGTATGCAACATATACTTAGTGGCAGAGACCTTTCCTCTTACCACATAAGGTCCTGAGAACCGGGCAGTGAGCACCGTACAAGGCGTGGGCAGCACAATAAACACCTCATCCCCCGCCTCAAAATCCCTAGGGACAGCACAAATAGAAGGGACATTGGGGTGATTATTAATCAATACATCAGAACACAAGTCAGTTAATGGAGCGTTTTCAACCTCCCACACAGGGATCACACTTTTCCCAGCAATATCGTTCCCCATGATAAACTCAACGCCCTTTACGGGAAAACATGGGCGAACCGCGACCGGAAAACAACCTGTGATCAGTGCAGACTGTACATGCACCTTATGCAACGGCACGCGCACACACCCCATGCCAATACCTCTCACCAATTAGCTCGACCGACAGGAGTCCACATCCAATGGTAATACATCAGCCAGGATGAACGATTGAGAGGCTCCTGTATCACGGAGTATTCTCACCCGATGGTAGTCCCCAACTTTACCCGACAGGGACACACAACCATCAAACAAAAGGGGCTCAAAAGAGCTATGCTGGTCAGGACATGACACCGTACCAATCAACCCCACCCCTTTCGGTTCCTGGGCTGACTCCCTGGTCTCCTGTCGATCCCTTAGCGCATGACAGTCCTTCACAAAATTCCCTTCTTTTTTACAATAATGACACACCCTTTCAGACGGCGGAGAGCGTGATCGGAATGCTCGCTCGTCACCCAAGGTATTTCGAGACGGCGGTGAGCGAGGTCGGAATGGTCGCTCGTCACCTCCGCGATACGGCGGCCCCGACGGAGAGAACGCGCCCCCTCCTACATACACACCATTTCGTACAGAAACATGTGATGCAGAAACATTTTTGTGGATCATTGCCAACTCGTCACACAAAACTGCAGCTTCCTGGAGGGTAGAAACCTTTCGCTCCTCCAACTGTATTATCATGTGTTCGGGCACAAATTTTTTAAATTGTTCCATGAGGATTAACTCGCTCAAAGCCGCGAGTCCATCCACCTTACACGCTTCACACCAACGAGTGAACACCATCCGTTGTTCATGGGAAAATGCGACATGTGTTTGCGAGGGTGCTTTACTTAGTCCCCTAAACCGCTGCCTATAAGCCTCCGGCACCAGTTCATATACGCGCAAGACAGCACCCTTCACTTTCTCATATACCATGCTGTCCTCCTTTGATAAAAACTGGCATGCGTCTTGAGCCCTACCCGTGAGCCTATATTGCACTAATAGTGCCCACTGATCCTCCGGCCAATTCGCAGCCCCCGCTACCTGCTCAAAATTCAAAAAAAATGCCTCCACCTCAGATTCTCGAAAAACAGGAACCATAGCAATATGTTGCCCAACATTAAAACTGCCCTGGCCACCTTCAGATGAGGGCGAAGAAGAGCCAACACTCCCCAGCTCCATCCTCTTCAGTGTAATCTGGAGCTCTCTATCTCTCTCCTTCTCCCTTCCTCGCTCTTCCCTGTCTCTCTCAGCTGCCCTGTCCTGTCTATCTCTCTCAGCTGCGCTGTCCTCTCGGTCAGCTCTGTCCCGTCTATCTCTCTCAGCTGCTCTGTCCTCTCTGTCAGCTGCTCTGTCCTCCCTGTCTCTGTCCTCTTTGCGCAACAGCGCTCTCTCCTCCATCTGGAGACGGGCCACACGCAGACTAGAGCGCGCATGGCCAGAAGACGTGGAGTCTTTATCCGAATCGCCCGCGGTCTCACTTTCAACTCCGGCCGTACTACCATCCTTCCTAATAGCACCACCATCCATGTCAAGATCACGTAAGGGAGAGTTAACCCATTCGCCAGTGTGTGCAACCTCCTGATCACTATGACTCACTACTCCCTGAGCCGGGCTAAACACCTGTTGCTCCACCAACCCCGCTATAACAGCTGCCTTCATATCCGCCTTGGATTGGGAATTTTGTACAGCAATAGCATAATGCCTAGCAATAAGGCCTAATGCCGCCTTAGTGCAAACTTCCACTTGACCCTCTGTCGGATCCGCTAGAAAGGCTTCCAAAACAAACGCCGACACAGCCATATTATGTTTTTATGTGTGCGTGAGAAAAAGAAAAAAAAATATACATATATATCACGTCCTCACTTAATTAACCATGACCGTGCACAATAATAATAGACACATTCTGCTTTCATACCTCTTAACCAAAACAATCCAACTGACCACATCTACTAAATGAAAATAATAACAAATGGTCCTAACCACTCAACTAAGAGTCACCTGTGTCACTCTAGCCTATCCCAGATAAACTACTCCACTAGATGGATGAAAGGCTACAAATATCTTCAGTCGCTTACCGATTTCATTGCGCACTCCACCGGAATCACGACTCGTGCCCCCCACCCTCTAGCCAAGCAGGTGACCCCCCCGTTACCTATGTGGCAGAAAAATAGAATGGTTAAGAGCATCACAACAATAATGGTTTACATCAATCAACTGTGCACGGACCCCTACCAATACCAATTTAGAAAACGCTATCTTATTACACCTGACATGCTTCAATCGACAAGTCACCCCGTTATTTTACCAACAAGGAACCATACAATTGCGCAAACTTAACGAGCCCCCATGTCATGTACAGAGGTCTATTGACCATACAAGATAGTAATCTGGGCAGGTGTTACATGAGCAAAAAACAACCCCCTCAGTAGAAAAATGCTTCTCAAAACAGTCCCGGATAGGCAGATAGTAAACAAAGACGTTTTCAGATGGTAAATTGTATTTATTAGGTGTGGGGCTTCCAACCCACGGCCTGTTCCCCAAAGGGGAAAAGGGGATGTTATTAGGGGATTTCAACCCTAGATCACACAAAGGGAAAAAGGTAAGGGGAGAACAAACAAGGTAGGTATAAATGGACAAACAGACAACACTAGGGATTAAATGATAAGGCCAATAATATAGATATGCTCCCCCATGAATGTGTCAATTAACACAGAGGCCAATATATATATATATGTCTCTATATGTTACCTGGTAGCAACGCTAGCTCAGATACCTACCAGGGTGAATAGGACGAACACACAGTCTCATACAGTTATAGAGACAAGGCCAAATACACTACAACAAGGGCAAATGAAACACAGTTCCACCACAGTGGCAACCACAGGCAACCTCCGACACCGTGATCACCAGCAAGTGACACAATGAGGCGCCCCGTGTGTGTGCCATCTTCCAGGTTATATCCACTCATCCAACTGACTGCCCACAGGTGTAACCAAGCAGGTGCAATCAGCTCAATCAGGAGGATGAGAGGTATCTGGGAAAAGAGAAAAGAAACAGGATTAGAAGATGACACATCACACAACCAGGAATAACATAACCCATACTCATGATACTAATCTGATGTTCACATGGTCTTCCAAATACAGTAATAATGATAATGTCCAACCCACGTACATCACAAGCTACAACGTCACATACCAATTCCCCACCACTATCTGCTGGGAGTATCTGCAGAGCCGCTACAACGTCACATGCCAATTCCCCACCACTATCACCAGGAGGATTCTGCAGAGCGGCAGATGACTCTGTCGAAGGCAGTCTCCCCGTTTGTTTGATTATTGTACTTTATCCTTCTTTTGACTCTGTAAATAAATACGCCCTAGCATTTGGCTAACTCTGAACTTCCTGTCTGTGCCGTTGCGTTTGAGGTCGGTTACAAACCATAACAAATATACAATACAAAACTCCAGCATCATTAACATCACGGTAACTCCCCTACATGTATCTGACCATTCCTTCATATCCTTCTCACTAACTCTCATGCTTAACCGAAAGGTCTTCACCCCAACTCAAACTGTCTCACTCAGAGGCAACCTGCCCTCCCTATCCCCCTCCACCCTCTCCTCTGACATACTATCCGCTCTACCTTTGAGTGACACCTTCTCTGCTCTCTCCACAGAGATGGCAACCTCCACCCTCCTCTCAGCCCTTGCAACCTCCTTCGACAAGCTCTGTCCCCTCGTTGAGAAACCTGCCTGCCGTTCCCCACCCAGTCCATGGCTGACAGATCCAGTGAGAGAACAAAGACAGGTCCTGAGAGCAGCTGAAAGGAAGTATAGAAAGTCACGCCTCACTGCTGACATCGACACATATCACAACCTCTTGTTAACATTCTCCAAAACCATTACTAATGCCAAAGCTTCTTTCTTTCACCATAGGATCAAGGCCTCTGACAAAGAATCTTCTCAAACTGCATGCTACCATGTCCTCCCTCCTCACTCCCCCTCCACCCCCCCCCTCCCTCATCTTTCTCTGCCGAAGACTTTGCGATCTTCTTTGAGGAAAAAGTGGAGAACATCCGCAGCTCCTTCTCCTAACCCCCACCCATTCCAAATGCTGAATCAAGAACCTCATCCTTCACTCTGTCATCTTTCTCTCCCATTACAGAAGCCGAGACCCTGACACTGGTAACGTCGAACCGTCCGACTACATGCCAGCTGGACCGGCTACCTTCCCCACTCCTCCAGACCATAGCACCAGACATCCTCCCATTCCTAACTGCAACCATCAACTCCTCACTCAACTCGGGGGTGGTCCCCACCTTCCTAAAACAAGCCAGAGTCACGCCCCTCATAAAAAAAACATCCCTGAACCCTACCGTCATAGGCAACTACCGTCCTGTCTCTCTTCTCTCCTTCCTTTCTAAAACACTTGAACGTGCTGTATCCAACCAACTTACTGCGTATCTCTTACAGAATGACCTCCTAGACCCTAATCAGTCAGGCTTCAGGACTGGTCACTCCACAGAGACAGCCCTCATTGCGGTCACAGAGGCCCTTCACTTAGCAAAACCGAAAGGCCTCTCCTCTGTCCTGATTCTCCTAGATCTATCTGCAGCCTTCGACACAGTCACCCACCAGATCCTCCTTGCGGCCCTCGCAGGAATGGGAGTGGCTGGCTCTGCGCTGACATGGTTGTCATCATACCTCAATGACCGCTCCTACCAAGTGTCATGGAGAGGGACCCTGTCGGCCACCCGCCCCCTGCGGACGGGTGTCCCCCAGGGCTCGGTTTTAGGACCCCTTCTCTTCTCCCTCTACACTAAATCACTGGGTAACATTATCACGTCTCATGGCTTCTCCTACCACTGTTATGCCGACGATACTCAACTCTTCCTCTCCTTCCCTCCCTCAGATATCCACGTCTCTGAGCGGATCTCGGCCTGTCTGTCCGACATCTCCGCCTGGATGACGACCAACCACCTCAAACTGAACCTAAGCAAAACAGAATTGCTCCACCTGCCGGCCAAATCCTCCCCCATGACCAACCTTTCCATCACAGTCGAGAATGCACCTGTGACCGCGTCCCCGACCGCCAAGAACCTTGGTGTTGTCCTCGACGACCAGTTGAACTTCTCTGCTCACATCGCAGCAACAACCAGAACCTGCCGATTCCTCCTGAGCAACGTCAGAAGGATCCGCCCCTTCCTGACAAAAGAAGCCACCCAACTCCTCGTCCAATCAACAGTCATCTCCCGCCTCGACTACTGCAACGCACTGCTCGCTGGCCTCCCGGCCACTGCCACTAAGCCTCTTCAACTCATTCAGAACGCAGCGGCCCACCTGATCTCAAACCTACCGAAGTCGGCCCTTGCCCCACAATGGTGGAATGAACTACCCACCCCAGTTAGGACAGCCGAAACACGTCCAATCTTTCGCCGTCGACTAAAGACTCACTTCTTCAACCATTATCTGAATTTAAAAAAAAAATCTAACCCTAACTAACCATACTGTCATGCACTTGTCCTAATAAACGAACCTACACTGTAGCACTCAACACTTTGATGAACATTGTTACTCAGCTGATAGAGTTGTGCCCTTCCTGATGGCTTGTCGTACAGAACTTGTAAGTCGCTTTGGATAAAAGTGTCAGCTAAATTACTAAATGTAAATGTAAATGTAAATATAGTGCAAAGCAGAAATGGGATAAGGTACAATTTAGGTACAATTTACAGTAAGGTGTACGAGTTGTAGTGCAAATCCTTTATCAATAAATATAAAGTGTGTTTAGGTGATCTAAAGTGTGGAGAGTGGGTGCTGCATTGTGTTGTTTGTTTAAAGTGAGTGTGTGCGTGTGGATGTGTGTGCTGTGTGCATTTGGTGGTTGTTGTATAGTGTTTATTGTCCGTTGAGCTTCCTGATGGCCTGGGGATAGAAGCTTCTTCTGAGTATTTCTGTGCTCGCCTTGAGACTCCGGTATCGCTTGCCTGACCGCAGCAGTTCAAAGAGGCAGTTGTTCGGGTGGCTGGAGTCCTTAATGATTCTCTTAGCCTTACCCCTGCACCGCTTGTTGTAAATGTTCTGGAGGGTGGGGAGCCCCCCTCCAATTGTGCGTTCGGCTGAACGTGTCACTCTTTGTAGTCTGCTTCGGTCTTGTGCAGTGCTATTCCCAAACCAGGAGGTGATGTTGCCAGTCAGGATGCTCACTATTGTACATGAGTAGAAGTTCTTAAGGATCTTCTGACTGACTTGGAACTTCCTTAGGCGCCTGAGGAAGTAGAGGCGTTGTCGTGCCTTCTTCACAACACTGTCAATGTGTGTTGTCCATGTCAAGTCCTCGGATATGTGGGCTCCGAGGTACTTAAAGCTGTTCACTCTCTCAACTGGTGCCCCGTCGATGCTGAGGGGGCTGTAGTCCTTGACCCCCGACCTCCTGAAGTCCACAATCATCTCCTTTGTTTTGAGGGTAGGCCCTCTCGTCGTTTGCAGAGATCAGGCCCACCACTACTGTGTCGTCAGCAAATTTGATGATTGTGTTGTTACTCCGCTGAGCCACACAGTCGTGTGTGTACAGGGAGTAGAGGAGGGGACTCAGAACACAGCCCTGGGGGGCCCCTATGATGAGGGTGATGTATGAGGAGGTGCAGTTGCCTGCTCTCACCGCCTGGGGTCTGCCCGTCAGGAAGTCCAATACCGACTGGCAGAGGTCATAGTTCAAGCCCAGGTCCCTGAGCTTGGCTATGAGTTTGGAGGGGACTATGGTATTGAATGCCGAGCTGTAGTCGATGAATAGCATTCTCACATAGTTCCCCTTCCTCTTGTCCAGGTGTGATGCTGCTGTGTGCAGCACGTGGGCTATGGCGTCCTCCGTGGACCTGTTTGGGCGGTATGCAAATTGCAGGGGGTCCAGGTTGATGGGGAGGGAGGAGCAGATGTGGCCCTTTACTAGCTTCTCAAAGCACTTCATGGCTATGGAGGTGAGAGCTACAGGGCGGTAGTCGTTGAGGCAAGCAAGCTTGGATTTTTTAGGTACAGGGATAATAGTGGACTTCTTCAGGCAGGTGGGGATGACAGCCTGTTCTAAGGACAGGTTAAATATGTCAGTGAATACCGGGGCCAGTTGGTCGGCACAGACTTTTAGGACGCGGCCGGGGATGCCGTCCGGTCCTGCTGCCTTCCTGATATTCACTTTTTTAAAGGTCCGCCTCACCTCATGCTCTGTTACCCTGAACACTGCGTCTCCATCAGCAGACCCCCCCCCCCCCCCCCCCATTGCCGTGGTTTGTGGGCTGGTGTTGTTATTACCAGCCTCAAACCTCGCATAGAAGGTATTGAGATCATTTGCTAAGGAGGTGTTACTGTTCAGTTTGAGGGAGGTGCCTTTGTAGTCTGTCATCGTTTTGAGGCCCTGCCACATAGCTCTGGAGTCAGCCTGTTCAAACTGGAGTTCAATTTTATCCCTGTAGCGCCGTTTTGCCTCTATTACTGTCCTCCTTACGTTGTATTGCGCCACCTTGTGGTCATTCATGTTGCCTGCCACCAGGCCGCCGTTGTATGCTGTGGTGCGCGCTTTCAGAGCTTCACGGACGGATTTGTCTACCCAGGGATTTGATTTGGGTAAACTTTAATTGTGGTAGTGGGGATTGTTTCTTCCACCAAAGTACGAACAAAGTCCAGCACTGTCTCCGTGTAGACATTAATGTTATCTGTGTCACGGAATACACTCCAGTCTGTGCATTCAAGCGCAGCTTGGAGCGTCTCCCCTGACTCCACATCCCATTTCTGCACCTCTCGCAAGACTACCGGGACGCTCTTGATTCTTTGTTTATATTTTGGTGAAAGAAAGATGGCTGCGTGATCCGATTTTCTGAAGCCACTAGCAGAATGAGCCTTGTATCCACGCTTGAATTGCGTGTAACAGTGGTCTAAAATGTTACCGCCTCTGGTGTTGCAAGTCACATGCTGATAGAAGTCAGGCAAAACCTTTCTCAGATTGGCGCTATTGAAATCACCCACTACTACAATGGCGGCATCAACGTTCGCTGCCTGGAGTTTATTTACCTCGGTGTGGAGCTTCGAGAGCGCGTCGCCAGTGCTGGCTTGTGGTGGAATATACACTCCGACCAGGATGATCGCCGTTAGCTCCCTCAGGAGGAAGAAAGATCGACACTTGATGGATATATATTCCAGGTTGGGGGAGCAGTGGCTCGATAGTTCCTTCGCGTTGCCTGGATCGCTCCAATTGTTGTTCAACATGAAGGCTATTCCACCTCCACGCTGTTTGCCGGATTCTGCTGTTCTGTCCTTGCGGTGAATGAAGAAGTGATCGGCCGGTTGGATGGCGTGATCTGGGACTTCTGGCGACAGCCACGTCTCGACGAAGCAGAGAACGTTACAGTCCCTAACGTCTCTCTGGAATTGAATCCTTGCTCGGATGTCGTCTAGTTTATTGTCTATTGATTGTACATTGGCTAGCAATATACTGGGTAGTGGCGTTCGGTGTCGCCTGGTTCTCAATCTGTTACGGACTCCAGCTCTCTTTCCATGCCGTCTCTGTCCTTTGACCCTGGGGGCGAGATCCGGTCCTGATGTCCTCAAGATCTCAACAGGCCATTGTTGTGGTTCAGAGAGCTGATCCAGAGAGTAATCCAGTGGGTATGTTTCCCGTAATCCAATGTCTATAAGTGACTGACGGTCATACACATTAAATGCACCTACTGTTGGTACAGACAAAACTCTTAAAACTATAAATATTAACAAAAGTAAGCACAGTCTCGACGGAGCGCACAGACAGGCAGCCGGTCATAGCGGCGCCATCTCACGAAATTGGGGAAGGGAGAAAAATAGAAAATGGGGAGAAAAACTAGATACAAAAATAAATAAAAATGTATTGCAGCAAATGGGATTTTCTCAAGCAGACAGATGTCAACACTGTAATCTGTGTTGCATTTACCTGACAAACTGAACTGTTTGTATTACAGTCATATTGCAACTTAACTGAATGCACATACACACACACACACACACACACACACACACACACATGCAACCACATACACAAATACACACATGCCATGCACACTTATATGTGCTTGCACATGCTAAAATGAAATTCATAAATGATAAACAGGGTGGATAAATAGTGTGGTAAATATGAAATATTGATGTGAGTTTGGCAGATGAGGCACGTGTGTGTGTGTGTGTGTGTGTGTGTGTGTGTGTGTGTGTGTGTGTGTGTGTGTGTGTGTGTGTGTGTGTGTGTGTGTGTGTGTGTGTGTGTGTGTGTGTGTGTGTGTGTGTGTGTGTGTGTGTGTGTGTGTGTGTGTGTGTGTGTGTGTGTGTGTGTGTGTGTGTGTGTGTGTGTGTGTGTGTGTGTGTGTGTGTGTGTGTGTGTGTGTGTGTGTGTGGACTATTGTACTATTACAGGTATTGAAATTAACAATGCAACTTCCTTATACATTTAATAAATAAAATATCGATACTTGCCGTCCTTGTATCGATACAGTATCGTCACGCAAATTATCGCAATACTAATACTGTATCGATATTTTCCCCCACAACTAGCCGATACAGCCTGAAAATACAAATAATTATTACCCTCATGTCATCATCACATACCGCAATATACTGAGCACACATTAGGAACAAACATAATTCAAATGTAACGTTAGCGCCCACCACATCAAGTCTACACAAACTATTGTAGACGGCTGTAGGTTGGAAATTATGGAATAGATTTACCAACGAAAAAGGTGTTTAGCCTGCTTATACCTTAAAAGTGTGGGGCAGCAAGAATTCCTTTTAATTTATTTTTCTTATAAACAATGTTTATCGCAGACGCCCCTATCTGCTCCCGGCTGGGTCAAGTGCAGAGACTCAGGGCCCTTTCTCACTCACCATTCGGGGTCGAATGAGCGCCGGGTCGCACCAGAAAAGGGTGTGTCCGTCTGAGTGAGAACGCTCCCCCCCCGTCCCACGCTGATTCGTCCCCGGGGGCGCTGAACCTGGACCGGTGAAATAGGTGGTCTCGGGTGCGCGCTAGTGGGAGCGGTGGGCGTGACACACACAACGTCGTTACTGTAATGCTTTCATGCTTGCTTGAATTTTGGGCAGATAAAACCACACAGCAACAACTGGACAATACCCACAAAAACGATATTTATGGGAAATTTGCGAGTTCAGACCTCAACCAAACAAGCATGTGGAGCCTCACAGCTGAGCTCAGTGGATGAAAACATGAAGCCACGTTACACAAAGCACACTTCCCTGGCTCGCATTAGGCCTGGCAATTTTGTTTGCCATTGCTATGTCTATACATCGGTTTCTTGTTCGAATGCATTTATTTCTATTAGACCAGTGGTGCCCAACCAGTCGGCCGTGGTCGACCAGTAGATCAATGACATGCAATATAATTGCCACGAGCGATGGGATAATGTTAGCTGCTGAACAGGCTAAGCTAACTAGCGTTAGCCGTTATCTTAGCGTTAGTGTTTGCCATTGCTATGTCTACTATACTTTCTTGTTCGAATGCATTTATTTCTATAGACCAGTGGTGCCCAACCAGTCGGCCGTGATCGACCGGTAGATCAATGACATTCAATATAATTGCCACAAGCGATGGGATAATGTTAGCTGCTGAACAGGCTAAGCTAACTAGTGTTAGCCGTTAGCTTAGCGTTAGCCCTCAGTGGCAGACTGGCCATCAGGACGTTCGGGACGAATCCCGATGGGCCGGAACCAAAGTGGGCTGACCAAAAAAAAAATAAAAAAAAAATATTTATAACATTTTTTATTTTTTTTTATTTTTTTGCCAGTGTGTGGGCCAATGTGTGGGCCTCTAATGTGGGCCGGTGTGTGGGCCAGTATGTGGGCCAGTGTGTGGGCCAGTGTGTGAGTCGGTGTGTGGGCCACTAATGTGGGCCAGTGTGTGGGCCGGTGTGTGGGCCGGTATGTGGGCCGGTGTGTGGGCCAGTATGTGGGCCAGTGTGTGGGCCGGTGTGTGGGCCAGTGTGTGGGCCACTAATGTGGGCTGGTGTGTCGGCTGGTGTGTGGGCTGGTGTGTGGGCCGGTGTAGTGTGTGGGCCAGTGTGTGGGCCGTATGTGGGCCGGTGTGTGGGCCATTATGTGGGCCAGTGTGTGGGCCGGCAATAAAACAATAAACAAGTCGCATAAACTAAATCAGATAAAAAATGATCACAGTTCTGGTTTGCCTTAAGATGCAGTTTAAGATGGGTCTTGAACATGGAGTATTTAGGGCACTCTCTAATCACAACTGGTAGGCTATTCCAGTAGTTACCACCTTTAACAGAGAACACAGTTTTTGCAAAGGTAGTATACCGAAAAGGGAGTATTTTGTGGAGCTACTGAGGAAAACTCTGGCGAAGGTGGACATCAATCTTGGGAACTGTGTGGGAAACTCAACTGACGGAGCAGCAAATATGCAGGGCCAATACAAGGGGTTCTCCACCTTGCTTTCCGCAGAATCTCCCAACCAAGTCCACATCTGGTGCTACGCACACATCTTGAACCTTGTGCTAGGAGACACCACAGGCATTGTGGTAGTCAGTGCATCACTCTTCTCACTTCTTAATGATGTTGCTGTATTCATCAGAGAGTCTGTTGAAAGCTACAGGTCGCCTCTATATATCTCAATCACCTACTCGAGATATAAACCTGCGGCCGCTCGATATCCCCCGGCGAGGTGCTAAACTCGCCAAGTTCTCGAGTCATTTTACTATTTCTGTCTAGATTACTTCAAGTCACTGGTCTTGTGATATCCAGTTGATATGAAATGTAATCATGAAGAGTTGTTAATCTCTTCTTGTTTGAAATAAACCGAATATATGTCTAGGAGAACCATTATCGCCTGTAATAAAAATAATATTATTATTATCATCATTTTACGAAAAGGCTTGTAATACTGCTCATTTGAAAGCTTGGTTGTATTACTACTTTTTTAATAAGTATTACCACTGTACTAACACGTAATCATTGTTTGCACTCCCCGGCGCCTCCTGTCCTCCTCCTCCTCCTCCTCCTCCGTCAGCGGAACCAACCGTCTTGAACCCTCAGAGGAAATCAGGGCGCGGCTGGTATTTTCTGGCCTTGCTGGCAGGGATCAGTCCAAGAACTCAATGGATTATAAAAAGTCATTTTTATTTCAATGAGGTTACAGAAAAAGACTTAGCTAAAAAATATCCATTACAGTTTAAAAGATTATATAAAACAAAAAAAACATCTCATCTGGCACGTCTTGTGCCCGCAAGCAACATCTTGTCTTCCACCATTCTTCTTCTCTCTCCAGCTCAGTGTAAAAATCCCGCCTGTGATCTCGCCAGTTGGCCCTTATAAAGGGCCCCATGGTCTCTTCTGCTTATTGGTCCAAATACAGCGCTGTCACCGTGATGTCATTTCACCAGCCAGTCAATGCACGGCTCGTGGGGACTGGCTCTACTCCCATTTTACTCCACTAGGCCGTAACTCGAAAAAGTAATTGTAACGTTTTTGCTGGAACAGAGCATGTCTGTTCTGCTGGCTCACTGTAAGGGTTAACTTCCTGACTCCCCTTCTTCCATGGGCCTCTTTAGTTCTGAGACGAGGACGAGGCAGACTGCCGTAATATATCTTACATAGCCCAACACATACATATACAGATATATACAGGTACAATAGGTTACAGGTACAATACAGTACTCGGTGTACTATATTACATTAGTTTACATTACATTATAGTCATTATAGTCTGCTCTCCTCTCCTTCCTCTTCCGATTCAAGACTTCAACCAGCAACCCTTCCTGAAAACTTTTACTGTACACATTTTAAACATTTAATTGTTATATAGTTTCTTTTTTAAGATCTCCCTCTATAGATTCAAGACTTCAACCAGCAACCCTTCTCTCCCCATCTCACTCAGATCCCACAAAGGGTTAACCAGTTTAATGCGTCTGCCGGCCGGAGAGGAGGGAGGGAGACAGATGCATAGTTCATAAGAATACAATGCCCCTCTGACTGGAGCTCCCTCTTCTGCGGCCTCTCCTGCTGCCTCTCAGGGTCACATTCTTTGTGGTTAACTCCCTACTGCAGGCTTGCTCTTACAGACACCTCTATGCGTGGCACTTTAACATGTGTTTACACATAACGTGTTTCTATTCCATTGTCCAGGAAGAATCTACAGACGTTCCCCATAATCATATATAGGATCAGGATGTCACCCTCAGTGTCACTTAGTTGGCTGTGACACTTTACACCCCCTCTGCCATCCTGGTCGGTCATTTTCCATTGTCTTAATAGCGTCTGTACTGGGGGACGAGATGGCGATTGTGGGGTCACGTGGCTGTGACTCTCCACACCCCCTCTGCCATCCTGGTCGGTCATTTTCCATTGTCTTAATAGCGTCTGTACTGGGGGACGAGATGGCGATTGTGGGGTCACGTGGCTGTGACTCTCCACACCCCCTCTGCCATCTTGGTACCTTGCTACCCTGGTAGCCGGCGGGAAGACTTGCATCTGTTGTTCCCTGGCTGGACGGCTCGACAGGATAGGGGTCACGTTGTTGCTTGGTATCCGGCGGGAAGACTTGCATCTGTTGTTCCCGGCCGATGCACCCAGGTCGTTGTCGTCTTCGTCATCTTGGTCATCTTGGTCCACTTAGTCATCTTGGGGTCACCCCCTCTGACCTCTTGGATCTCTCCCATAGTTTGAGGTAGGTTGATTTGTCACTTCTCGGGCGACCCCCACGGGTCCCCGAGAATTGTAGCAGCAGTCCTCCATTGAAGTGTGGTTGGCCTGGTCGTGTGACCCTGTCCGTAGGCCTCGCAGGACATCACAGATACAGTCCACAGAGGACTCATCTCTTTTCTCTCTTTCAGGTCCATTCAGGGCTCTCGTCGCCCTGTAACCTGGGTCCAGGCCGATGTCTCTCTGTCCGGTCTAGGAGGTCTAGGAGGTCTAGGAGGTCTGGGAGGTCTGGGAGGTCTAGGAGGTCTGGGAGGTCTAGATGAGGACCTTGAGGATGCTCTGGAGCTTGACCTATCCCGGTCTTCCTCTAGTTCCGATTTCTGACCTGAGTCAGTATATTCCTTCTTGCCATCCGCTGCGTCGTCCGCTGACTCCGGGGGACAGCCCCCCCCCCCCCCGTCTAAGAGTGTGGCACTGGTTCAGGTTTTGTCCCTTTACCAGCGCACCTTTACCAGCGCACATTGTTCACAGGCCTTTCGGACTGTTATCGCTCTTTGTTTGGCTTTAGGTATGAGAATGTTGTTAGTTCTCAGGTATACCAACATCCTCCTGCTTCCGGCATGTCCAAGGTTATCATATACCTGTCCGATCATGTGAGTAGCCTCGTCCTGTTAGCAATGGCTAGTTAGCCTGCTATTCGCTCCTATTCGCAGTGGCTATTTCAGCCTGCTCGCAATGGCTATTTCAGCCTGCTATTCGCAATGGCTATTTCAGCCTGCTATTCGCAATGGCTATTTCAGCCTGCTATTCGCAATGGCTATTTCAGCCTGCTATTCGCAATGGCTATTTCAGCCTGCTATTCGCAATGGCTATTTCAGCCTGCTATTCGCAATGGCTATTTCAGCCTGCTATTCACAAAGTAGAGTTTTTTCTACTTAAGTTCTGACTTTAAGTAAGCATTTAGTTACTTCAAGTTCAAGTGACTTTAGGGCTCCCTAGCCCTATTAGTCGCGAGTAAACGCCACTTCAAGTGGTTTCTTATGAACCCTCTCTTGTTCCTGATAGATTTTTTACCTCTTAGGCTGTCTGCTGCGCTTTGCAGACCTCTACGTCACTCATTGTTCCAGATCTCGAGCACTTAGGAGGAGTCTTGGTTGGAGAGGATTTCTTGCTGATAAGATCACACTTGAGTAAGGTTTTAACTCAAATCTGTAATAAATTTTACTCCAGAGGCCCCTGACCGCAGTTATTTCAGTTCATATTCTTTCGGCTTTTGATACCTATTCAATTAGCATAAAGCCCAACTCACGAATGTTCTAAGCCCCAGAACCTCCAATCCGTTTTGACAGACCTATAAACCAGTGACTCGGCCGCCCAAGCACCACAGCGTCCTGTATGCTGAAGCTTCCGAGTCCCCACAAATCTGATAGGCCCGTCGGATATAGAGACCCTGATGCTCGCTCTGTCCCCCCGCGTCAAGGTGCTAAGCTTGATGAGAGTTTGCAGAGTCTCAATTTTTATCCATAGGCGCTGGTGAGTGTACATCTCACGCAGCTGATATGGTTGGTACAGGTGCTAACCTACCAGATGGTAGCTGTCAGGAAATCCCCTTTGCATGAAATAGATTACAAATTCTTTCGTCCTCTCTACTCTGGTTTAGAGAAAAGACGGACATCTTTACAGTATTTGTGTTGAGAAAGCTTTTTGACTTGGTCATACAGCATGCATTCCGTCCGTAACTGGTCTCGGGACCATGCTGCGCATTTGGCTGCAAGACGGTTACCACCTGGTACACCGATGAATAGCTTTTCAAGCAGTAAGCCTGATCTTCGCCTAGGCGTTCCACGTATGACTGATTCTGCTGCAACAGTGAGAGACAAGCTCCCGTCTCGCACCTGTGGGATTAGTTTCTCCACCATATTTTCCCCTGGATCTTGACCGGGGATTCTTACTTCCATTTCCATCATTTGGGCCATTGAAGCCCCTTCGGGGACCTCCAGTCCTTTGAGGTGTCTCAAAATGCGAGCGGCCTCCGGGTCATCATAGAGAGGTGACCCATGGAAAATCTGAGCACACTTATGGATATAAGCAGCCTGGGTCTCCCCTCGAAGCATTTCTGGGGCCAGTTTTTTGAGCACTTGGGTTTTGCTTAACAATTCTTGTGCTTTGTTGCTTTCTCCATATTGGGTGCTGTCACGCAGACTCCTGCCTGTATGTGAACTCTTTCCTCTCGGTCGGTAAATGTCTCCGGGAGATTGGGCTAGTATGGAGTGAGGGCTCACTTCCGGTCGGTGTTCCTCTGTGCTGTGTCTCAGGGCTCGGATTGGGCTTATGGACGGGGCCTCGTTCAACCAGTTTCTTTCTCTCCTGGCTATTTCAGCCATGGCCCTGTCTAGCTTGTACACCTGTTCACGTAGTATGTCATAGCCTGCATGTAAGTGTGCATGCTTGTATGGTTCTGTTACCCCAGGGTGAGACAACACTTTTTCTGCCACGGGTGACCGGGCTAAGGCCTGAGCCGTTCCCCATCTCACGGGATATGCTGGCATAATATCCCCTGTTTCCTTTCCTTCCAAGTCTCCTTCACTCTCTTCGGAGACGTCCTCCAATCCTGAGCTCCAGGTCAAGCCCGAGGGTGACTGAAAGGTGGTGCCTTTCAGAGTAGGCCCCTTGCCTATAGGTCTCAGTTTGACCGGTTTCGCTCTCTTGTTTCGAGGTCTAGGAGGTTCGCCCCTCGGGTACCGAACTCTCTCCCTAGATCTTGATCGAGATGAAGACTTGGAGGATGCTCTGGAGCTTGACCTATCCCGGTCTCCCTCCATTCCTGAGTCCTGATTTAGATCAGTATACTCCTGTTCGCTACTTGCTGGGTCGTCCCCTGAGTCCGAGGGACGGCCTAGAAGTCTATGGATACTCCTGGCCTGAGATCGCGCAGGTTCCGCCTTTTCAGGTTCGAACGGTACTGTCGGTCTCCTGGGTGTGGATGATCTCCCTCTCTCCGCTGCTCGGGAGGAGTTCTGGGAGTTGGACCTTTCTTTCCTGGGTACGGGTCCCGATCCCTTAGGGTTCGGAGGGGGAGTGAGAGGTACCAATGCAGGCTCATCGTCCTCGTCTTCCTCACCCTCCCCGGCTCTATCCACGGCCAGGGTTATTGACTCATGGTCCCTAGGTTCCATCATGAGACGGATCTCCGTGTGCCCTGCACTCCTTAGGCTTGAGATCGCGCTGATTACGGCTTTCCCCAACCATATGCCTCTTTGGCCATATCCTCGAGACCTGCCCCACATCAGGTTTATGGCTAGTCGGTAGGGCATGTCCTTAGTACCATGGCCAGCATAGATTTCCCTTTTCTGCAGTAGTTCCTTTATACGGGACACCAGTCTGTCCCAGTTTATGTGTGAGGACTCTATCTCCTTGTAATGGTCTTGACTTAGTGTCACATGGACAATTTTCTCCGCGTGAAACACCTCATAATCACACTCTGTGATTACTGCCTTGCCTGGTTTCAGGGGCTTTTTGGTCCTTTTTTCCATTACCTGTTTCCTCAGGTTCCGGTAGTAAGAGCCTCCTGCCGTTACCATGCTTGTTTCCCATCTACCATAGTTCGTCAATGACGGTCCAGTGAAGGTGAGGATTGACCATGGTGTATCAGAGTTATCGGTCCAGACTGGGTAGTTAGTGACTGTTATGTTTGGTGATTGTCTGTGAGACCTTGTAGATGTCACTCTCACCCCTGAGTGTTCACCACGGGGAGATATATAGGTTGCTCTCGCTTGCCTCACTTCCTCGTGACCACGTGGTCCTGGGCTTATGCACTGCAGGGAGTGATCTCGCTCCTGCAGCTCCTTCAGCTCCTCCTCAAACTCCTCCTTCTCCAGACGAGACTGCAGCAGCTCCTGTTTGGTGCTTCGCAGTTCGTCTCTGGTGGTGTGGAACTGCTCCATCCAGTGGGCACTCTCGTCCCTGCAGTCCTCTAGCTGCTGCTGCAGGGAGCGCACCGAGGTGTTCACACGCTGCCGCTCTGCCTCGATACCTGCCTGAGACTGGGACACCTGCTCCATGCTGCTCCTCAGCCTCTCCATGTCGGTGCTGTACTGCTCCCTGAGGGTCTCGGATCTCCCGGTCGTGCGTGGCCACCTCGTCCTTCAGCGCCCCCTTCAGGGCCGTGAGCTCCCGCTCCCGCTGCCTCAGCGTCTCCTGGAGCTGGAGGTTGTCATCCAGTTAGCATTCAGTTCACTCCTGGCTTGTCAGCCCATGTTCCAGTGAACACGCCGTTTTAGCTAGCGTCACGTAGCCTCGGGCTAGGTAGCCATCCAGGGAACATTCAGTGAACGGTCGTCTTGGCTGCGTGTCACGTAGTCTCCCCTCCTCACAAGGTGTCTCTGGGCTAGGGAGCCCTCGCCTTTCTGTGAACGGCCGTTTTGGCTCGCTTCACATCCACACTCCGCTCATACAAAGTGTCTCTGGGCTAGGGAGCCCTCGCCTTTCTGTGAACGGCCGTTTTGGCTCGCTTCACATCCACACTCCGCTCATACAAAGTGTCTCTGGGCTAGGGAGCCCTCGCCTTTCTGTGAACGGCCGTTTTGGCTCGCTTCACATCCACACTCCGCTCATACAAAGTGTCTCTGGGCTAGGGAGCCCTCGCCTTTCTGTGAACGGCCGTTTTGGCTCGCTTCACATCCACACTCCGCTCATACAAAGTGTCTCTGGGCTAGGGAGCCCTCGCCTTTCTGTGAACGGCCGTTTTGGCTCGCTTCACATCCACACTCCGCTCATACAAAGTGTCTCTGGGCTAGGGAGCCCTCGCCTTTCTGTGAACGGCCGTTTTGGCTCGCTTCACATCCACACTCCGCTCATACAAAGTGTCTCTGGGCTAGGGAGCCCTCGCCTTTCTGTGAACGGCCGTTTTGGCTCGCTTCACATCCACACTCCGCTCATACAAAGTGTCTCTGGGCTAGGGAGCCCTCGCCTTTCTGTGAACGGCCGTTTTGGCTCGCTTCACATCCACACTCCGCTCATACAAAGTGTCTCTGGGCTAGGGAGCCCTCGCCTTTCTGTGAACGGCCGTTTTGGCTCGCTTCACATCCACACTCCGCTCATACAAAGTGTCTCTGGGCTAGGGAGCCCTCGCCTTTCTGTGAACGGCCGTTTTGGCTCGCTTCACATCCACACTCCGCTCATACAAAGTGTCTCTGGGCTAGGGAGCCCTCGCCTTTCTGTGAACGGCCGTTTTGGCTCGCTTCACATCCACACTCCGCTCATACAAAGTGTCTCTCTAAACTGCCAGACATTTTAGAGAGAGGGTTTTCTTTACCCCTTTTTTTTTTTTTTTAATCCAATTTTGCGGGCTCAACCGCTCCACCAGCAATTCCCCCACTATGCAGATGCCTTTAATTTGCCACTGCTCTCCATCGAGGGCCCTACAGATCAATATCCTTTGACTGGTGTATTCTAAAACTCGGTTCTCAGTTTTTTTTTTTTTTTAATATTTCTAGTTTATTTTATTTTGGCTGTTATCTTACCGATCTCAGCCCTAACCAGGGACGCCATGTTGAAAGCTACAGGTCGCCTCTATATATCTCAATCACCTACTCGAGATATAAACCTGCGGCCGCTCGATATCCCCCGGCGAGGTGCTAAACTCGCCAAGTTCTCGAGTCATTTTACTATTTCTGTCTAGATTACTTCAAGTCACTGGTCTTGTGATATCCAGTTGATATGAAATGTAATCATGAAGAGTTGTTAATCTCTTCTTGTTTGAAATAAACCGAATATTTGTCTAGGAGAACCATTATCGCCTGTAATAAAAATAATATTATTATTATCATCATTTTACGAAAAGGCTTGTAATACTGCTCATTTGAAAGCTTGGTTGTATTACTACTTTTTTAATAAGTATTACCACTGTACTAACACGTAATCATTGTTTGCACTCCCCGGCGCCTCCTGTCCTCCTCCTCCTCCTCCTCCTCCGTCAGCGGAACCGACCGTCTTGAACCCTCAGAGGAAATCAGGGCGCGGCTGGTATTTTCTGGCCTTGCTGGCAGGGATCAGTCCAAGAACTCAATGGATTATAAAAAGTCATTTTTATTTCAATGAGGTTACAGAAAAAGACTTAGCTAAAAAATATCCATTACAGTTTAAAAGATTATATAAAACAAAAAAAACATCTCATCTGGCACGTCTTGTGCCCGCAAGCAACATCTTGTCTTCCACCATTCTTCTTCTCTCTCCAGCTCAGTGTAAAAATCCCGCCTGTGATCTCGCCAGTTGGCCCTTATAAAGGGCCCCATGGTCTCTTCTGCTTATTGGTCCAAATACAGCGCTGTCACCGTGATGTCATTTCACCAGCCAGTCAATGCACGGCTCGTGGGGACTGGCTCTACTCCCATTTTACTCCACTAGGCCGTAACTCGAAAAAGTAATTGTAACGTTTTTGCTGGAACAGAGCATGTCTGTTCTGCTGGCTCACTGTAAGGGTTAACTTCCTGACTCCCCTTCTTCCATGGGCCTCTTTAGTTCTGAGACGAGGACGAGGCAGACTGCCGTAATATATCTTACATAGCCCAACACATACATATACAGATATATACAGGTACAATAGGTTACAGGTACAATACAGTACTCGGTGTACTATATTACATTAGTTTACATTACATTATAGTCATTATAGTCTGCTCTCCTCTCCTTCCTCTTCCGATTCAAGACTTCAACCAGCAACCCTTCCTGAAAACTTTTACTGTACACATTTTAAACATTTAATTGTTATATAGTTTCTTTTTTAAGATCTCCCTCTATAGATTCAAGACTTCAACCAGCAACCCTTCTCTCCCCATCTCACTCAGATCCCACAAAGGGTTAACCAGTTTAATGCGTCTGCCGGCCGGAGAGGAGGGAGGGAGACAGATGCATAGTTCATAAGAATACAATGCCCCTCTGACTGGAGCTCCCTCTTCTGCAGCCTCTCCTGCTGCCTCTCAGGGTCACATTCTTTGTGGTTAACTCCCTACTGCAGGCTTGCTCTTACAGACACCTCTATGCGTGGCACTTTAACATGTGTTTACACATAACGTGTTTCTATTCCATTGTCCAGGAAGAATCTACAGACGTTCCCCATAATCATATATAGGATCAGGATGTCACCCTCAGTGTCACTTAGTTGGCTGTGACACTTTACACCCCCTCTGCCATCCTGGTCGGTCATTTTCCATTGTCTTAATAGCGTCTGTACTGGGGGACGAGATGGCGATTGTGGGGTCACGTGGCTGTGACTCTCCACACCCCCTCTGCCATCCTGGTCGGTCATTTTCCATTGTCTTAATAGCGTCTGTACTGGGGGACGAGATGGCGATTGTGGGGTCACGTGGCTGTGACTCTCCACAGAGTCATACAAGCGTATGAACATGTGGGAGAAAGTGAGTGAAGATACTAGACACAGATGTCTTACTACAATCGGGGAGACAATGTGGTGGGCAAAGGATCGGGCTCTGAGCAAGATGTTCTGGTGTTTTGGCAATCCTGACCATGCCTTGTTCATCGACTTGGTGTCAACATTAACAAAGATTGAAGAAGATGTCTCCATGAAGCCAACAGTCAGAGCGAAAGCCAGCGGGTACACAGAGGCTCTCCTAAGGTTTGAGACCATACTGACCGTTCAGATCTTTCTCTGAATATTTGAGATCACGTCACCTCTCTCCAAGTATCTCCAAACCAGTGGCATGGACTTACTGACTGCTCATCGGTTAGTGACAGGGAGCCAGGAGAGCCTCAAAAAGTGTGTCAGGGATTTTGATGAGGTGAAAAGAGCAGCAGATGCATTTGTTGAGTGGGCCAATGCCAAGCTGCAGGAGAAGGAAGACTGTGAAGTTGTGGTCCAGACTGCGCTCCCAGAGAAACGGGTCAGGAGAAAGAAGGCCATGCCAGATGAGTTGGCTGAAGATGAGCATGTGTCAGATGCTGAGGCAAACTACAAGATCAAGGTCCACAATGTCATTCTGGACACAGTCACAGAGAGCATTACGAGTCGCTATGCTGCAAATGGACCACTCTGCGCGGACTTTGCATGTCTTGATCCTCGGAACTTCCCTGAAATAATGGAAACGGGCCTTCCAACAGAAGCATTGCAAAAGTTGAGCGAATACCTGCAGAGGTTTGATGAAAGAGCCACTGCTGGAAGACTGCAGGCTGAGCTCTCAAGCCTGGCCAACCATTGGGAAATACTTATGATGCCTCATTTGGATGCATACAATGTCAGGACAACCGGAGGTGAGGATAGAGGAGAAGGAGAAGAAGACCTGGAGCTGGAGAACAAGAGTTGCAACTCATGTAAAAAAAAATCTGTTTGTGTGCATCATGTACTGTCAAAGTACAACTTGCTGACTGATGCCTATCATGTCATTGGATTGGGCTACAAATTCCTCCTAACACTGTCATTCAGTCAAGTTGCCTGTGAGAAGACCTTCTCCACCCTGAAATTTGTGAAGACTCGACTGAGGACCATTCTGACCCAGGAGCATCTGGAGGCGTTCATGCTCATGTGCACAGAGAAGGAGATCCTGACGGCTCTGGACACTGATGGAGTGATTGACAGGGTCGCAGGAACAAGTGACTTGCTGCGAAACATGCTGGTGATGTAGAGTATAGGACAGTTTAATTGGGGGAGAGACAGAGAGAGCGACAGACAGACAGACAGACAGACAGACAGACAGACAGACAGACAGACAGACAGATAGACAGAGATACAGACAGACAGACAGACAGACAGACAGACAGACAGACAGACAGACAGACAGACAGACAGACAGACAGACAGACAGACAGACAGACAGACAGACAGACAGACAGATAGACAGAGATACAGACAGACAGACAGACAGACAGACATACAGACAGACAGACAGACAGACAGAGAGACAGACAGACAGACAGACAGACATACAGACAGACAGACAGACAGACAGACAGACAGACAGACAGACAGACAGACAGACAGACAGACAGACAGACAGACATACAGACAGACAGACAGACAGACAGACAGACAGACAGACATACAGACAGACAGACAGACAGACAGACAGACAGACAGACAGACAGACAGACAGACAGACAGACAGACAGACAGACAGACAGAAAGACACAGAGAGAGAGAGAGAGAGAGAGAGAGAGAGAGAGAGACAGAGAGAGAGAAAAAGAGACAGAGAGAGAGACACAGAGAGAGACACACAGAGAGAGGGAGAGACACAGAGAGAGAGAGACACACACACACAGAGACACACACACAGAGAGAGAGAGAGAGAGAGAGAGAGAGAGAGAGAGAGAGAGAGAGAGAGAGAGAGAGAGAGAGAGAGAGAGAGAGAGAGAGAGAGAGAGAGAGAGAGAGAGAGAGAGAGAGAGAGAGAGAGAGCTCTTGGAATGGGTGTCTGGGAGGAAGTGTGGGGTCTTTCGATGTTGATTAAACAGCAAGCAACTAATGTCATGAGTGCCAAATTAGAGGACAATAAATCCAATCTAACTGAAATTGTGTAGCACAGACCTTTCTATTGATCAAAACCTCAATATTATTATGGTGTAGTTAATACGTCATGTATCCTTAATCCCTAGGCTAATGAGGCACTAAGATGTTAGTAAAAAAAAACATATGCCAATGACAGGAAGTAACGGTATGTGTGTGTGTGTGTGTGTGTGTGTGTGTGTGTGTGTGTGTGTGTGTGTGTGTGTGTGTGTGTGTGTGTGTGTGTGTGTGTGTGTGTGTGTGTGTGTGTGTGTGTGTGTGTGTGTGTGTGTGTGTGTGTGTGTGTGTGTGTGTGTGTGCACTGTGCACTGTGCACTGTGCACAAGTGCACATCTAGGGGTGGGGTGTAGATTTGGTCTCCCTGATGTTGACTCCTTAGCCACAGCCTTGGGTTGTTTAATAATGGACAAGTGTTTCATAACGGCTGTTGTGTGGGCCTGTTTCGGGGCCGTTGCATGGGCCGGTGCGTGGGCCGGTGTGTGGGCTGGTGCGTCTGAATGTCCCGGGCTGAATTTGTGTCCCAGTCCGCCACTGCCCTGGAAAACGCTCAAAAGCTGACTCTACAACACCAGTTCCATTCGTGAGAAAAGGGGGTGGGTTATATTGACAAGGCTTGACAACAGAGGTTCAAATATAACTTCATATTTATTGGTTATTTGTTTATTTTATATCAGCATCCAGTCTCCACCGCCGTGTTAACACTTCCTGTGTTTACATTTTCGAGCGTGACATCATCGCCTACGGCAAGCGTACACGCTCAAAACGCAAACCGTAAACAGAACCCGGAGCGAACCAAGACTGAAGTGTGTACACGAACTAGAGGGGGGAGAGGGGGGGGGAGTTTGCACCCAAAGACGGAACGAGACTGTACGGAGCTGATTCGACCCCGATGGTTTGATTGATTGATTGATTGATTGATTGATTGATTGATTGATTGATTGATTGATTGATTGATTGATTGAAAAGTTTATTAACAGATTGCAGAATGGGTACAGTACAGTACAGCTCAATACATACAATTGTTAAGAGGATGCAGACCTGAGAAAGACTTTCGTCTTGTTTCCATCAGGGTCCCCCATTTTCAATTCATCATATGACACACATGACATACAGATAGACAGTACTGCTACATCTATACATTTATGACATACCAGATTTTCAAATACAGTACTGTTTGTGATACTAAAAAAATCCAGAAGAAGAGTATATACATTTGACATAGAAACTGTGCATTGGGGGAGGTTGGGTAGGTGGGGTGGGGCTGTACATTGGAGGTGGGGGGGGGGGGTTGGGTAGGGGGGGGGGACACTGTACATTGGAATACTGACATACATTTGACATGGAAACTGTACATTGGAGGAGGTTGGGTAGGTGGGGTGGGGTTGGGTGGGGCTGTACATTGGAATAGCCATGCTTGGTCTTTATTGTACAACTGGGTTAGGACATTTGTAGGGGCCAGTTTTGAATTGCAGTCTCACGTAGGTGTTCTTTGAGAGTGTTTTTGAAGGTGGGTAGTGATTTACATTCCTTTACAGCTTTGGGT